>NW_025335798.1:2438920-2687008 GCF_004798865.1 Varanus komodoensis
AGGGCACCAGAATGAGCAGGCTGAGGCAGGTGTTGAATGGGTGGTTGGTGAGCAGCAGCTCCGGGTTGTCTTGTCAAGCACTTTAGAACGGCCTTCCCCAGCCCGATGGCCTCCAGATGTTCTGGGCTACAACTTCCATTATGTCCATGGTGCTTGGGGACAATGGAGGTTTTACTCAGATGTGCTGCAGTGAACACCAGTTTGGGAAGGTTGGCTTAAAATCATGGATGGGGTTGGGGTCAAGCTTCTGCTTTCTTTTACTAGTATATTTGCTGGCCTTCCCTAACCTGGTGCCCTCCAGCTATATTGAACACACAACTGCTGTGCTAGCTGGGGATGATGGGAGATGTATTTAACATGTCTGGAGGGCACCAGGTTAGGGAAAATTGTTTTCGGGCATTCAAAACAACTGGTGGGACAATATTCATTTGCTGCTATGTCCCCTTTATACACTACATAGCCCTGGCCTGTAGGAAGTAGAAAAGCTTCATAAACTGCAGTTCTGTATTGTGCCTGTTAGGCATCCTAACAGAATGGGACTGCTCCATATTGGTGAAAATACTTGCAGCCACGGCCTAGCCGGGAGTGAAGGGATTGGTGGGGGTTTACTACCAGCCATGTATTACGCTTGTCTTTGCCCACCTCCATGTGCATGGTACAGCTACTTGCTGCCTCCTGTTTTATTAGTGACACTAGAAAGGCTGAGCTGTGAATATGTGGAGCACTGCAAGTGGTTTGTGAAACAGAGCTTATGTTTGACATCCTGTACAGTGCTATATCTACTGAATAAAGCAGGGTGCTCCATTCTTCAATGGCCTCGATACTTCTGTGGGATTGTCCATCGTCCAGAGTGTCCTACTACCTATCATCACAGTGCTTCTGCAGCATTGCCGGGTAGCTGTGTTCCCCAAGTCAACTTCTGTATGTCAGTTTGTATCCTTATATGGGCTTATGTCAACCACATTCCAATTTTGCTGAAAAGAGAGAAGCTGGTGAATCTCTCCTGGAAACAAGAGGAGCTTTCGAATTTGTTGGCTGCTTGAAGACCCGGATGCCTGTGTTGTCTCTTGAGGCTAGTTTCTGCACACAGAACACTGTTACTGCTTTTAATGTATATTGCTTGGTGTGTTAGTTTTGTTTTTAACCACAATTCTGGGTAGTGAGGGGATACAGAGTATGAGAGGGCATATAAATATGTAAGAATTGTGGCCATGACCTGTGGAGATGCTCTTGACCATGAAATATTCCTTGATCACAATTCCATTCTTAATCTGAAGAACTGATTGCCTTTTTTGAAGGAAGCTGCATTCAGGCCTGCCTAGTAGAGAAACATGCTTAGTTATGCATGAGAGTGCTTGTGGCTTTTACTATTACTGCAATTTTTCAGCTCTGGCTTTTAATTTTAGGATGCCAGGACAGGGGTATGTAAATTAAGTTGCCTATACCAAGATGAATATGGAGTTTCTGTGGGGCTTGGAAAAGGGGGGTGGTGGCTATATGTGTTAGGTCTTGTTTTTCTAATTTGTGTAACAAGAAGTGAAGATCACTGCTTCTTTGGCTCTAGACCTAGACCGGAGGGGGGGGGGCATTGTGCCCCTGAACACCCTTTTTTTGAAAGGGGGGGGGGGGGGGGGGAGGGAGCAAGCAAGAGCGTGTATGGACAGTGATCCAGAATGAGAAAGGTGAAGAGACTGGGGAGAGTTGGCAGACATGAGGAGAAAAAAAAATAGGTGAAATGGATGTGTTCTGTGAAATAGATTACTGTTGGTGCTGAAAACTAGGTTCAAACAAGTTTACTGTGTTGTGGTGGCTTGGATCCCACTTCTGCCTTATACAGAATTGCTTAGATAGGTTATTAGTTTTTCTTTGTTACTTGCTGTGCCTCATGGCATCCATTTTGTGATGCTGCCCATGACAGTTTCTCAAATTGCTAAATGTGTTGACAGGTCAAGACTCTCCTTAATTTAGACAATCAGTCTCAGTGTTACCTTCTGAATTTGTCAAGCTTCTACCAATCACTGTCCAGGTGTTTTTGCTTTTAATAGGTTCACTTTCCTAACACAGTCACAAGAGCATCTGAGAAATATTCTACAAATGAATATGTTTTTGAGTGTATCAAAGTGTCTGAGTGAATCAAAACAATAGTGGCATTCAATATTTCTGATCAAGAGAAATATGAAACATGTCTGTTTTAATTAATGATAACATTTTAAAAGCATGCTTATTTTTTACATTTCAAAAAGATAGGGCTGCATTACTTCTAAAAGGAAAAGTTCAGCCCTCCCAACACTTGCTTCCTAACTTGAGATATCAGAGAATGAGTTCTAGAGTTTTCATTGACTGTGAGAGCCAGGAGATAGTATGTTCATTATATGGGAAGCCACTCCCCATTCATGTATATTCAGAGCTGAGATCTTGTGAACCTCAGCTCTATTATAAAGTTATAACAGAATGCTGTTGCTGATTATTGATTATATATGTATTCCAGAGCTCCTTCGAGGAGCTCAGTAAGGCTTGCAAGAAAGTAAATTATCCCATGTCATTTATTTTATTACATTTCTATCCTGTCCTTTTCCCTCTTGCAAGGAACCCGAGGTGGCTTGCTTAATCCTCATGCTCTCCGTTTCATTATCTCAACAATCCTATGAGCTAGTTTAAGCAGTGTTGTATGTGTCTGGCTGGCTCAAGGTTGCAAGCACCCAGGGTCACCTGAGCACTGGAACCTAGGCTTAAGGCTTCAACTCTTATGCACCTTTCCTTGGAAGTAAGTTTTACTACATGCAGTAACACGGCCTTCCGAAAGCACAAGCATTGCCTTTTGCTGACTCATGCCTCTTACCTCTGTGCAGCGCTGGATTCTTACAAGTATGCCTGGCTTTCTTATTTAGAGCGGTACAAAGGGGAAGGGGGTGGTCTATTAAAGCTGAGCGCGGGATAAGCTGTCATGTGTTTATCCTTGCAAGCCGCTTCATGCACTCGTTTTGGAGCGAAAGGAGGACAGAAATACACATAAAACAGGACAGGGAACGTACCCTGCGCACCGAAACTGTGGCAACTAGGACCCAGCGGGCGTTTTCTCTCAGCGTGGGATCCCGGCGCTAGGGCCCCGGGGAAGCCACCAGGGCCCGCCGCGGCTCCGAGGCTGCGGTCCAGAGAACGCGGAGTGGGACGCGCGGCACCGGCGCCCGAGCAACCAGAGCTGCGCTGGTCGGAACCGGAGCAGGAGGCAAGTGGCCGTTAGATGCGCTTGGGTGTTGGAAGGGGCGTGCCGGCCGACGGGTGACAGTCCCTGCCGAGGGCCGCTGGAGAGCGGGACGGAGCAGAGGCACTTGGGCCACCTTGCGCTGCCCTCGCCGGCTGGCAGGACGCGGCGCGCGGGAGGCGCCCCCAATTCCCATCGCATCGCCCGCACAGCGCACTCGCCCGTTCCGCGGCACCGTGCCAGGAGGCAGCCGCCGCCGCATGTGCCGGGGTGATCGGAGATCCATCTTGCTCTCTCGCCCCCCGTCCCCGCTGCTGCTTGTAATGGGGCAGTGACCCACTGGCTGGATATCCCTCTTTCGTGAATATCCTGCTTCCCGTGCACGCCGCCCCGGCGCTCGGGCCTGCTCGCCGTGCACAGGGGAGACGGGACGGAGCCAGGGTGGGGGGAGGGGAGCCGTGCGTCTCCTTCCCAGCCGCTTGCAGTTAAGCCTCTTGAGTATATCCTGCGGGGCGGCAAAGGACAGCGCGGAAAACACACGCGAGTGGCTATTCTTAGTTGAAAGCAAGCAGCGTGGGTGCTGCTGCTGCAGCTGCTGTCGCCACAAGCCATGCGGCCAGTGCTGGAATTACTGGCACTGGGCTCGCTGGAGTCCCCTGGGCAAGCGGCTACATTCCGTGGGGCCATGAAAATCCTTCACTTGTGCTTAAAAAATGGGCTCCCCTAGCAGCAGACTTCAAAGGGTGGACGTAAGTACGGACGGGAGCAGGATTTCGAAGACCCCCTTGTCTTGAGTGTGCAGCGTAGTCATAACGACCTGATGTGAAGGTTACTATTTTCATGTCGCACGTCAGAAAGGAAAGAGCAGAACAATGTTGAGAGGCAGAGGAAGGCATCAGAAATAGCACTAACCTCCTGCCATGTAAGCAGAGGCTAAAATAATTGTAATAAAAAAAGCTGAATGACTTAATTCAAGTCCCATTAGCTCCAGGCACAGGAGCCAGTGGTCAGCAATATTGGGAGTTGTCGTGCAAAATGTCTGGACAGAGCCAGCTTGAGGAAAGTTGGAATAGTAGGATGGTACAGATGAGATGCAAACAGTTGGTGGATGACAGGGCAAGTTGCATGAACCGCAGAGCAGAAACCAGTACATACCTGACGTTAGCACCACGAAGGTTGTTTGCTCATTGATGGGGTGTGTTTCTGTAGCGCCCCACAGCAGAAGCTCTCTGGCACATTCAACCTATAAAGTACAGGAACATGATAATAAAAACATAATGTAAAATCAAAGACAAATTTAAGCAGCCATAGAGTAAAACCAAAGTCCGGAGGGATTTATTCCCAGGTAAATATAGGTGAAATTATTTCTTGTTCGTTTATGGAAGCTATTGCTCTAGGATCATGCTATCATAAACACGTAGCATGAGTATATTTTTTTTAAAAATCAGTTTTATTAACAGACTCTCAACATCTATAGAACTGAATGATCCAAACAGCATAGAAGTCTTCAAGTCAACATTTCTTTAAGCCAGACCCTGAGGTGAACAAGATGTGTCTTCTTTGCCAAAAGCCATATAATTTCTGCTGGATTTTCCCATGGAACATCTTTCTTCCTCTTGTCTGGGCAATCTTGGGCAGGATGATGTTTTTCAAAAAGTTTGTCCCCGATTGGTGAACATACTCCTGCCTAGATAAGCTTATATGCCAGTGCATGGTGTTCACTTTTGCACTTGCACATGGGAACATGATGTGCCTCTAAGTGCATTTCCACCCATGAGCCCAAGCACGCATCTTAACCTCCTCCCTCCTGTCTTTCATTGGTGTTTCTGCAGTTCTTCAGCCAGCACGATGGTGGTGTTACAGAGCTACTGTGAGGGAAATGAGTCCCTGGCACAAGCCTGGACCCAGCAGGGGCTGTGTCCCTGCTTCTACTTCACACTGGTGCCAGCAGTGCTGCTCAGTGTCTGCCTCCTGTTGGGTGCCCTGCAATATGCCTGTTATGCCCGGTTCAGCCGTACCATGGAACCGAAGTACATCCCACGCTCCCGCCTATACCACCTCCAAGTCCTCCTCTCAGTGCTCCTTGCACTGCTTCCCTTTATCACCTTCCTGTGGCAAATGCTGGGCATGCAGCAACTCTATGGGTATATGGTGCTGTATGCCTGCCTCTCTGCTGTGGGCTGGGCCGGCTCAGTTGGGCTGCTGCACTTGGAGCGCACCAGAGTGATGGCGCAAGACCGGATCCGAGGCCACGGCGCCATCCTTCTCCTCTACTGGGCTCTGGCTTTTGCTGCAGAGAACCTGGCCTTCATCTCTTGGAACAGCCCACTCTGGTGGTGGGGTTTAGAAGACACCAACCAGAAGGTAAGTTATTGGGGGATCGTGGAGGGAAGACCCTGGGGATGTGGCCTGTCTGGTGTTGTGGTGCAGGAATGCAGGAATATGGCAAATTTCCCAGGAAAAGGCAGATAGCCTTTTCCCTTGAGATGCCACCACACTCAAAGCAGGAAGCTGTCCAAGCAGACCATTCAGTTCGCTCAGCTGATACCTGTCAGAGTCCACGTCGGGAGTGTCAAATGTTTTTCAGCCTGAAGGCCTTAAGTAGCTCTTGGGGAATAAGTTTACAGTGGTGAGTGGGGTCCGAGGTGAAAAAGAGCAGACTCAAAGGCACAAAGGGTAGGCAACAAATGACAGCCTATTGAAGCTTTTACTGTCAGAAACTAGTCGTAGGAGAGACATTTCAACATTTCTGAATGTGCAGGAAAACTCTGCAAAAGCCAGGAAACCGCCAGGCAATCAGTGTTCAGGCAAAGGCTGGTGTGGTTATCTGGGGAAAATAGAGGAACTGATTGGGACCTCAGGTGAGCCAAATTTGGCTCCCGATCTATATCAACATATGAACTGACACAAGCGGAAATATCTCAGTAAGTGCACAAATAAGATGTTCTGAAAGTTTTGACACTAAGGAAAACTTTAAGATGTGTTGGGAATGTAGGTGCTTGAGCTAGAAGTGGGCAAACAGTGGGATCTACCCAAAAGGAGGGGGAGATTTCCCTGCCAGTGACACTTGCAAGATTTTCTGCGGATGCCTGCAAGCTGTTCTACTGGATCCTATTTGATCCTTCCTGTGTGAGGATCAAATATGGTTACCACCTTCTTATTTTACATAAAAGTTGACTGAAACGCAGAAAACTAATAACTGAAAGTGAGGCTTTTCCTGGGTTAGAGATGGGGAAAGCCTTACCTGTTGTTTTTTTGCCTCTGAAGCAGCCTCACACACAGCCCTGCCCCAGTACAGGTGGCAGTCTTAGTGTGGAGATCGTTTCAATCCAGTAATATGTCCACATATATCTATGTGGATCTTTCCACATATATCTTTTCAATATATTGTTGGAAAGAGATGGATTTTCCCTCGGCTCCATGGGAGACTAGTTGTTATGCTCAGTCTCAGCAGGCATCCCTACAAGGGATAAATACCCTCAATTTTAGCCATCAGTTAATGCATGTACTGTATTTTTCACAGTACCTTGTGCTGAAAGTGGTTTCCAAAAACATGACAAAACAAAACAATCTTGCCACCATTGCAGTTTGTTTAAAAATTTTAAAAATTGTCAACACACAGAAAACCCCAGAAGTAGATCAGTTACCAATATCCAGACAGTGTTGAGTATTTGGATATCTAGTACCCAATAATATTTTCCAATGTATGGGGACTGTGAGTCAGGAAAGAAGGTATTTAACCTGGATTTTTCTTCTTATAATCATTTAGCAAAGGAGAGAAGCTTGGGGCCAAGCAAACGTGCTGATGTCAGTGAGACATACCCGTGTTTGCTGTTACTTGAGTCCCAGCCGAGCTTGTCTTTCCCCTCCCAGACTACTCTTCTCAGCTTAGTTTTGCTGAGTCACTTTAGTTGTTCAACAGGCTCACGTGAGCACATGGTGCATAGCCATACATGTTCTTTCTCTCTCTAACACACACAACACATGGACAAAGATGGACGAGGCTGTCAACTTTAGGGGACTTTGCCCAATGACTTGGTGTAAATTTTCACTTAAGAGGTTTCTAGCCACAGGATGCGAGTTCCATTGGCAGCCAATATCCTTGCCTTCTAACAACAGGTTGGAAAGAGAGAGATCAAAATCCTGCTGCTGGCTTTGTGTTAAGATATCTTCCAGTCAAGTGATTCAGGTCTTTTCCTCTCTTCCCACTAGGAAGCAGAACAGATAGTGAGCTCTCTCTGCTTTAAGATCAGGCAACTGGGCCTAAATAGACCATCCTGAGACACCAGTAGTTGGACAGAATATAAAAGCTTTCTATAAATAAATAAATTTGGGAATAAGAAATACAGTGTGATGCCGTCAGCACTGTATACCTTCTGCTTTAAACATGGATAGAACTAATTGTCTAATGCTTTCATCCCTGCTTTTTTGCCCCCCTCACACCATGGGTCAAGTAGCTATATTTTATACCATACACTTGTGACCATTTGCCATCAAGCTATTGCTATTCCCACGATAACTAACCTAATTTCACTTGTCACTGTAGACCAGAACCAGCCCTGCCATTAGGCAGAGTGATGTAGCTGCTTCAGGGAATTGGTATTCAGGGGTTGAGAATGGGTGGAACTGCACGGGCCACGTGGCCAGCCCTGTGCCCCCTGACCTGCCTTGTTGCAACGGAAGACTGTCTCCTGGAGCCATTTTTGAAGAGATTCTTGTCTAGCCTAGCTGGCTTTTGTACATGGAGTCAAGATGCCTTCTAGTCCTTTGTCTCAAGCAGCAAAATGCTTGGGGTCATTTGTGGCACAGGCAAGATTTAGGGCTGACCTATTCATATAAGCTGGGGGAATCCGGGATTGTCCATTTGGAGCCGTACAGTTGAGGTGGACACTCTGCAGATGGTTTGGCCTATAACTCTGGTAGCTTACTTTGGTTTTATTGTTTTAAGCCTCATGGTTTTGTGTCTTGCTTGTGAATTGCTCATAGGACTTTGGCTATTGGGAGGGGTAAAATAAAAGCAAGTAATAAATAATAGTACAACTCCCAGCCTCCCTCATCTTTAGCTATACTAGCTGGAATTCTGAAGGGTGTTCTATTCCAAAACATCTGGAGGGCCACATCCATGCCATCTATCCACCAAGAGCTTAAGGGGCCTCAGTCTTATTTAGTCTTGATGGGGGGCAGCCCATATATTCACAAAGGCGGGGGCAGAGCTGGAAATGCTGCTTGGCTGACAGCTGATGTATTCGAGCAAATACTGTGTGATGTTGATGGGACCCTTGTACGAGAGGCAGCCTACCTTTTGACAGCATCAGGCTCTCGTCTGAAAGCCATGGAAGGCATGAGGTGCCCCTGCTCCCCAGGCTTGTATGAGCCAGGCACACGCGCACCCCTCATTCAGAAGCCACCCTCCAGGCAGCTCAAGAGAGCAGCTGTGCCCTTCTGGCCTCCCAGTTCAGTCACATGACCCACCTCCTCCTACTGGCCGTGTGCTGGAACTGCACCATCTCCACCCAGGAGCGGACCTCAGGAAGCGAACTCAGCCAAGCTGCCCCTGCCAAAGGCTTTGGGGGCCAGGACCTCCAGCAAATGCTTTGTGACGTGTCTGGGAGGGACTGGATATGGGGTTTTCTAGAAGAAGGTAGTTGCCTTTTGGGTAACTATTACCATAATTCTTTCTCTTCCAAAAAATGACTGCTATACATGCTTGGCTATTATTTGACCAGTTGGGGATCAATTGACTTGAAGTATGTTTTTGGCAGAATTTAGTGGGTGGCTTGCCCTGCTAATCCAGATCACTTGTCCTAGTGGTTGAACTCTGAGGAAAGAATCGTTGCCTGGTTTGTAGTGGGTGGGTGCTCAGGAGGGGGAAGGACAGGAAGCGGGGCTGCTGGAATAGTAAAACTGACATCTGCTGAACTCCTCAGGTCCAACTGAGCCTGTGGTTACTCCGCTACATCAGCACCTTCTTCCTCTTCACTTTGGGAATAAAGGCCCCAGGGCTGCCCCGAAAACCCTACATGCTGCTAATCAATGAGGACGAGCGCGACGTGGAGAACAGCCAGGTGAGCTTCTGTTCCGCAAGATGGGGTGACCCTCCTGTCTCTCTGTCCTGCTTCTTTCTACTTCCCACCCCACCCTGTGGAGCAAGTACTAGGTGTGGGAGGAAGCAAATGTGTGAGTCATTGCAGTCAGGAGCACCTGTTTGTCAAGAACAGAGCTTGCAGCCACAGCCTCTTGCTTATTGTAGCTGCCACTTGGCTGAAAATCTTGGAAGGGTCAGAACCCAGATCCAGAGCACATGCTACAGTTGAAGCAAACCTCTCTCTCAAAAAGCTTCTCAGACAGGAGAAGACTTTCCCCAGACTATTAGACATGTTAGTTTGCCATCTTTATATTTTGAAGCTCCCGATCCCTCCGGAGGCCTCTTTTCAGCAGCATCCTGCAGTGACTGTCAAGTTTGCTCCAGTTTACATGTCTACTGGAGGCAAGACTTGGGCTGGAAAAGAGGTGGTCTTGATGCCACCTCTTTTTCAGACAACATGAGAGCCCATAGTTGAGTGGCAGAGCAGGTGCTTGGCATGTAGATGCTTTCGATCTCTGGCATCTCCAGTTGGAAGATTCAGATAGTGGGCCTGGGGAAGACGTCTGACTGAGCTTGGAAAGCTGCCACTGGCTGACATGAACCGATGGCCCGGCTTGGTATAAGCAAGTGCCACTTGCTTAAAGCAGCAGTGGGGACCCCAGGGCCTCCTGTTTAACTGCTGGACTTTGGCCACCAGCAGTCCCACCCCGTGTGGTCAATGGTCAGGAATGATGGGATCTGTAGGCTAACACCACCCTCAGTTTGAAAGGCTCCTGAGTGTGTGATGCCTAGAACTTCAGCAGGCCTTTCCTTTCTGATTGTGCAGCTGCAGTGATAAGGAAAAGCAACCCCTGCTGTGATGATCAGATCATGACAGTGTGGCCTAGGGATTGAGAGTGGCAGGTCTGGGACTCAGATGATGTGGGTTCTAGTCCCCACTCGGCCACGCAGCCAAGTGGGTGACTTTGGGCCAGGCACAGAGACTCTCAGCCCAACCTACCTCACAGGGTTGGTGTTGTAGGGATAAGATTGAGAGCAGCAGGAGGAGACTGATGTAAACTACTTTGAGTTCTTTAAAATGGAATATAAATATAATAAATAAATAGCACCAGATTGTCCTTTCTGGAAGAAGTGGCAGACCTCAAACACATTTTAAATGTTAGTGTTGTCTTTAATATTTATTTCATACTTTATATGTGATGCTGTGTCCTGTTGATGTTATCACTGCCCTGAGACATTGTAAAGGGCGGGATACAAAAATTTTAAAACAAATAAACAAATGAAGATTAAAGGAGGAGAGCAAGCTGTAGGGAAAAGTTCACAGAAGCTGTGAGTTAACAGACAGTCCAGTAAATCTGGTTCAGTTATGCAGAGCCCACGATCAGGTTCAGTTGCTTTGCTCTGAGGCGGAGCTGCTGGCTCACCACCCAGCGCCTCTCCGGCACAGTCCCAGCTGGGCGAGGGAAGAGGGGAAACAAGCCTTGCCTCTGTCCAGGCCTTGTGGTGAGCGGTGGGAAGGGCTGAACGAGACAAGTCCATGACGGTTAAACATAAGCCAGTTGTCTGTAAAGCAGGTGTGGTTCCTAATGTTTATGTCAGAATGAGGACATGGCAGCGAAGAACCAAACCTGCTCACTCTTTTGGCATTATGCCAGCAAGCTTGGCCGCTTTAAGCCATTTTCCCTCAGCCCACTTTGCGTTCAAGCGCTGGGGCAGGCCGGGGAAGGTCAGTGTGAAGTGGCCAGGCAAGGTGGAGCATGGGAGGGAGGACTGAGGAAGGAAGAGCTTCTGTGCTAGAGCAGCTGCTTGGCAAGTGGGAGGCTCCATCTCTGGCACCTCCAGGAAAGCTCTGAGAAACTCCTGCCGGACACCCCGGAGAGCCACTTCTGGTCAGTGCTCACAGCACTGGGCTGGATGAAAGAAGGGTCTGAATCAGGGTAGGGCAGCTTCCTACGTTCCTTTGCTGGGTATCTTTCCTCTCCCTTGTGCAATCATTTGATAAAATGCTGGCATGGGCCATCACCCACTGCAGCTGGCGGGGGGAGACGGGGGACTCTGCAGAGGATCAAGGCAAGTTTGGGAGCCAGTACCGCTGCCGCCTTGCTGGGGTTGAACCTCAGTGGTGGGACTTCTGGCTCGCCTCCTTGCAGATGCAGCTCCAGCAAAATGCCCCCCTATCCCCCACCACAACAGTTGAGGGAGCTGGGGCTAGCACTGAAGAGTGGGAGGGTGAGGGCCTCTCGCCTCGCGTGCTGAACAGTGGCCTGTAGGGCTGCCTGCCGCAAGTCTCACGGACGGGCAGTGGCAGCCCGCAGCACCGCAAATGTGCTCCCAGGGAAATGGGGAGAGGTTGGGAGTCAGGAGCAGCCACCGCAGTTATTCGGGGCAGAGGAGGATGGGCGGGGAGTGGCTGTGCTGCGGCAAGGGGTGTTGGCCGTCCCTACCTTGTCCCACAGCTCAAATAACCTGCATGGCTCTGCAAAAGGCCGAAACTGTTGGTGAGTGGTAAAGCAGCTGCACTCCTGGACTTGCTCTGAATGAGCGTGCTGGCCTGACCTCTATTACAGAGACCTGTTGAATGTAGCGGGGGGGGGGGGGTCGTTCCCCGCCGTGTCGTTGAGGGGCTTAGACTTCCTGATGATGCTCAGAGCTCTGCAGGGATGAAGGGCCAATGAAGATGGGCCATCCCAGGGGGCTGATGGATCTGAAAGCTTTCTGGATGGCTTTTAGGACTTTCTCTGTTGCCTCAGCAGGCATTTCTGTTGAAGGCCTGCCTCTGGAATGAAGAAATTACCGGGGTGGTAGACAGAATTGCTCCTGAGCATCCTCTCTCGTGAAGCAGAAACACTCCATTGCCCTGGCTGGTGGCAATGAAAGACGTGCAGTCATGGCTTACTTGGCATTGGTGGAAAATGCAGAATGAATCTGTTTAAATACAGGCTAGTGCCTGTTTGAAGGCCTACTCTGGAGCAATAAGGGCAGCAAAGAAGCCCCCCCCCCCCCGCTCCTATTGAATCTGCAAAGATCTGTCCTGTGGAGCTATTCTGGGTGGTCGGGGGTCTTCTCCAAGCCAGCCCACAGCAGGAGGACTTAGACCTTTTGACAGCTGGCTGTGAATACTTGGTGCAGCACTTTCCAGACAAAGTTGCTCAGATCTGCTCCAGTTGGAATGTTGTGGTTGATGCAGACCCAGTGGATGCAGCTCTCGTTCTTGCTTGCCCGGTATGATTGGATGCTTCAATTTGTGCATCCTGGACAGATTCCTTGGGGAGCCCCCACGTGTGCCCTGGATCCTTGCCCTTCTTGGCTCATAAAAGCCGCCAGATGGGGACTGTGTGGCTAATCCTCTTTTGGTCAAGACAGGGATCCAGCCTGCCTGAAGAAGACGGGAATGAAACCCATGTTCAAAAAGCTCTCCCTGAATCCCACTACACTGGATAATTACTGACCAGTCTCCGAGTCCAGGCTCCCCAACTCCAGGGTTTCCTGAGACGGAGAATCTACAGCCATTTCCGTCTGGCTTCAGACCTTGTTATGGAGTGGAAGCAGCCTTGGCCAGCTTGGTAGTTGACCTGCACAAAGAGCCAGACGGAAGAGTGTGTCCCTGTTGGTTCTGCTGGACCTTTCAGCAGCTCTTGATACCATTTTCCATGGTATCTTCATCAGCTGGAATGGGAATTGGACGCACTGTCCTACAGTGGCCTCATTCCTTTCTGGAGTCATGGACTCAGAAGCTGGTATTGGAGGACTTCTGTCTGACTCCCTGGACAGTGAATTGGGGAGTTCCTCAGGGTTCCCTTCTGTCCCTCATGCTGTTTAACTTTATATGAAGATGCTGGGAAAGGTCTGGAGTTTTGGAGTTCAGTGTCACCAGTCTGCTGATGACACCCGACTCTTATTTCCCCTTTGTACCTCTCTCCAGGGAAGCTGTTTCAGTGCTAAATGAATGGATGAGGGCAACCAAATTGAAGCTTAATGCAGAAGTGCTCTTGGTCAGTCAGAAGGTGCATGAAGGCACAGGGATGCAGCCTGTGCTGGATGGGGCTACACTCTCCCTGAAGACACCGGTCCACAGCTTGCATGTACTTGTGGATTTAACTCTGAACCTGGATGCCCAGGTCTTGGTGGTGGCCAGGAGTGCATTTGCCCAGTTAAAATTAATGTGCTCATTCCTCAAGGTGCCTTGTTTGGCCCTAGTGACACATGCCTTAGTTCCACCCCATTTGGATTACTGTGATGCGCTGTACATGGGGCTGCCTCTGAAGAGTGTTCTGAAGCTTCAGATGGCTCAGAGGGCTGCTGCCAGACTGTTGACTGGCCCTGGCTGCAGGAAGCCAAAAACCCTTTGCCAAAACAGCTTCACTGGCTACCAGTCTGTTTCCAGGCATAATTCAAAGTGCTGGTAATGGCCTACAAAGCCCCATATGGCTCAGGTCTGGGCTATTTGAAAGACTGTGTTCTGCCCTATGAGACAGTTTGTGCCTTAAGATCTTCAGGAGAAGCCCTTCTCATTATTCCTCCTCTTTTCCAGGCATGGTTGGTGGGAATATGGGAGAGGGTCTTCTTGGTGGCTGCCTCAAGGTGCTGGAACTCCCTTTCCGGGAAACTGAAGCGTTTCCTCCTGTTATGCTTTTGGAGACAGGCAAAACTTTTCTATTCCAGCAGATGTTTGCAAATACTCTGGACCTATGAGAATACATAGAACTAGTTCTGTTGATATGTTGTTTTTGTTGCTGCTTTAATTTTAGCACTTACATAATTCTAATATTCTAGCTGATTCAATTATATTTTAACTTGTGTATATTTCTGCTAATGTTTTAATTGTATAATTTTTAACGTTGTAAGCCACCTTGGGTTCCAGAACTGGGAGTAAGCAGAATATAAATGAATATGTGAATGATTACAATAGCAAGAACGCACACACACCAGCCATTGCTTTATACACAAATAATCAAGTGTGTACTTAATAAACATATGGACATCTAGTTTGGTTATACAATAATATTTGTGGAATACTTTGAACATCTGAAATGGGCTGTGTTAACTGCTAAGCATTATTAGTATTGCTGTATTGTGGCAATGATTTTCAAGATGAGGATAATCTTATTATAAATAAAATTAATTGCTCATGCTGAGAGAGCTAATAACCTGAGTTCCAGTTTTGAAAGGGTTCCTTGCCTTTATGCCAGTGCATAATGAAAACAGTTTTGCAATGCTCTCATCCATATCTGATCTATTCCTAATGCTTATTGACCTTAGAGATTTGAATCAGTTGGGGTGGTGTGGAATCTAGCAGATGGGAAAGATCACCAGCAGGTGGCACTGTGGAGCTTTCCCATATGCCTAGTCCAAACTTAATTCAAACTTTTACTGTCCCATGCAGCAAAAGAAGCTGAGTTCTGCTATCAGTATAAATTAAACCCAATTTAATTTTATTATTATTATTATTATTATTATTATTCAATCAAATTTCAAACAATTTCCTCTTTGGTATAATTTTGCAATTTTAAGAACTAGCTTGCATAATTCATTTGGGGTCTGCTTGCCATTAAAAGGGCCAAGGAATTATGTGAGCCACAGAAATTAAGCTGCTAACCACTGGAGATCATTTTTCAGCTGCTCTCCTGGGCTTCTGAGACTTCAGTAGGTATTGCCTTTTCAGCATCTCTTCTCAGCCTTTAGGGCCAGAAACTTGCTTAAAAATCAAAGGAATATTGAAAGCTTCCAGAGATTCCCAGTCAGGCATGCTTCTAGAACATGGGTCCTCAAGCTATGGCCCGCGGGCCGGATCTGGCCGGCCGTGCCCATTTATCCAGCCCGCCATAGAGGTTTTGGACTCACCGCATGCGTACAGTGAAGTGGCGGCTTGCTTGTGTGGAGATCGTTTTGGACTCGCTTGGAGGAAACGATCTCTGCGCATGCACGCCCTTGCCTTGCTGCGTGCGTGCCCCCTCCCCGCCATGGCCTGCGCCCCCCACCCGCACTGCCTTGGCAGCCTGCGCCCACTGCCAGCACCGTTCAACTGGCCCCCTGTTGAAAAAGTTTGAGGACCCCTGTTCTAGAATAATGGCAAGCAGAGAGTACAGCCTGTACCATTGTACCTGCAGAGCACTGGTGCAATACAATTACTTGCTCCAAAATTACACCAGCACAGGGAGGTGAAATAATCCTACTTTCATATATGTGATGATGGGATCTACACAGGCTGTTATCATCCAATAAAGAGTAGAAATGCTGCAAATGTTGTCTTAGTGGACTGTGTACAAGGTAAACTCAGCATTAGGCATGATTAAGAAAGAGGCTGACAAGAAAACAGGAAGTATCCTAATGCCA
Source organism: Varanus komodoensis (assembly GCF_004798865.1). NCBI lineage: Eukaryota > Metazoa > Chordata > Lepidosauria > Squamata > Varanidae > Varanus > Varanus komodoensis. Next base: position 2,454,541 of record NW_025335798.1, read on the forward strand.
GAATATACATTTTTGCTGTGCCCCATGGATTATTGTATGCTATCCTTCCCCTAGTCTGGAACCTTTCAGGGGTGTTGAACTACAACTCCGAGCATCTCAGGCATGATGGTCCATCACCACAATGGTTGGAGATAATGAGGTGGTTAGTCCAAAACTGCTGGAGGTTCATCATGCAGTCCTGGTCATTCCAACTCAAAAAGAACTTTATAGAGTTCAAAAAAGGATAGAGGAGAGCAAGTAAAATAGCTTTAAACAAGCTAAAGTGACTGAGGCAGTGGAGTTTGGAGAAAACAGGAAATGGTGATTTATTAGAGGTTTTGAAATAATTTGATTGATAATGAAGACAATTGTCAGAGATACAGTATTCTCTCACAAAAGTCAAGGTCTTATGGTCAAACATTAGAACTGAATGATAGAGGATAAGCTGAAGGAAGTGGATGGGTGGCGAAGTCCACAAAACCTCTGCAGAACGTCAGCTTGGAAAAGGTGCATCATTATTATGTTTTTCTAATGAGTTTCCTCTGGCATTTAATTGGCCAAGGATGGAGATAGAGGCCTCATTCACATATAACATGGCTATTCCTTGCTCACTGTGAAGGAGAGGTGTGTTGGTATGTGTAGCCCCCTTGTCTGAGCAGGTAAAACAAGCCAGGGAGACATAGCTTACGCCTGGCTGAGATATCTGCCCTCAGGATCCTAGTTTATTGTTCCCAAAAAAGCCAGGATTCATAAGCCATCAGGATTTGCTGCCCACTTACCAATTCGGGCTTGTTTGGGAACAATAAACCAGGATCCTGGGCTTGTGTGCCACAGTGAACTGTCTTTTGCTGTAGTTACCCACATGGAGATTGAAGTAAATGGTTTGCATACAAAAGCAGGTTGCAAGGCAGGTTGGCTTATCCTTGTGTGCAATTGTAGCTACAGTAAGAATATTTGGTTTATTCCAGCAGATCAGTTCCTAATTACTTCAACTGTACTAACATTTGGGAGGTCAGTGAATGTCTGTTGTATACTGCAAGGCCACCTACTACTCTTGCAGCAATTTTCTCCTACAATTCTTATTGTCAAATACATTCCTGGCCTTCAAATGTCTTTTTTTTTTTCAAAAGTACTTTAGAAAAGGCAGATACGGGTAATCAACCTTTAAAAAATGTCTAGACATTTACAAGCATGGTGGGTGATAAAAGCTAAAAGTAAATTCTAGGTAAACCTTTAGCCATGCATGTGTCGTACAGGAAGTACATGCCAGCTGTCATTGGGACGGTAGTGGTCATCTTGACTGGGTTCAGGACAGCTCATAAAAATCACCTCCTCTTCTTCCTTCCCCGACTCACTTCCATTTCTGTATTGTAGCCCCTGCTCTCAGATGCCAGGCACCGCCCTTCCACCTGGAAGGATTTCGGCCGGAAGATGCGTCTCCTTACAAAGTACATGTGGCCGGGGAGAAACCTCCTGCTCCAGAGCCTGGTGATCTTCTGCCTGATGCTTATGGGCCTGGAGCGTGCCATCAACGTCTTTGTGCCCATCTACTACAAGAACATTGGTAAGCGGAGCAGGGGCCTTCCAGGGGGGCATAGAACTGCCTCCAGCAGAGGCCCAGAAATGCATGGGAGAGGGGGCATAATATAAATACAGGGTTTTAGAAAGGTGGGGTAGGGCCAGAGCAGGTTTCTTAGCTGCAGGTCAGAGGGAGAACAAATGCTTTGTATGCAGAAGGTCCAAGGTTTAATCCCCGGCATCTTCAGAGAGTGGAAAAACTCCTGCTTAAAACCCTGAAGAGATGCCAGTTGGCAGGAACAATACTGGGCTAGGTGGACCGAGGGTGTAAGGCAGCTGCCTGGGTTCCTGTGGCAGGACGAGAGTGACGTTTTCTGATTTTTCTCATATGCCAAATTGGCCAGCAGAGGGCGCAGCTTGCGCAAGCATTTGCAGAGTGCAGTGGATTTACAACAAGGAAAAGGAGTTAGCGCAAGGATCTTTGTCGAGCACCTTCATGTAAGCCTTCTAATAAATATGAGCCTGGGGGAGCGACAGCCAGCTGGAAGGGCTTCAGTGCATGGATCCTTACTAGAACTTTGCTTTCAAGCCCTGCATGTTGCAGGCACACACTCAAGACGAAATGCTCGAGGGGGATTTGGCGCAACCCCTTTCTTTAGGCTGAGTAACTGCATAGCCCTTGACATACTGAGAGACACGGTGTGCCTGTCCAGCATCCAGCAGTATGAGGACTCGGATCTCCCCTCCCGTATGATGAGAGGGCGGAGGGGTGTGCAGCTGCTAATCTGTTGCCAAGATGGAAAGCAATCCATCTCGGCCTTTCTGATCATGAATGATCAAGTTCACACCTTCTGAGTCAGGCACAGACTTGAATGCAATCTGTGACTGAAGTCTGTACATACCCAAGTTTGCATTATGTCGCATGAACTGAGTTCCCCGCTTTAGACAGCATGTGTACCTTGAAAACCACCCATGGAAAAGTGTGTGGTCTTGAAAAACATGCACAGCATGCTTTAATCAATGCAAGAAGAATGTGTGTGTATACAATTCGTGCACACACTTGGAGAAACACAAACTATTTTTGTTTGCTTTTTGGAAAAAGAAAAAAAGCGCAAAGCTTGCAAGCTAATATAGACGCGGTTGGGAGCAAGCTTCAGGTGGAATCAGGCTGAGTTTTGCTAGTTCACACATCCCTAATCTGGAGAGGTTCTGTTTGCTTACTGAAGTGGCACAGCAATTTTTCAGCACAGTCCTTGCCTGGCAGTGAAATGCAAATGCCTGGAATGTGGGAGGGGGGCTGCAGCTCCATGCAGAAGGTCCAGTTTAGATCCTCGGCATCCCAGGGAGGGACAAAACCCCGAGAGCTGCTGCCAGTCTGTGCTGACGACACTGACCTGGGTGAAGGAACAGTCTGAGTAGGGAGATACCAGTTTCTTATGTTCTGATGTTACTCCTCACGCAAATGAATGGTTGTTTATGCTTGGAGCATGTTCTCTTTGAGGCGGAGCCAGTGGGCAGTGCGAGCGCAGGATGGCCGGATACGTTCCACTCCTCCTGTCCTGTTTCTCCCTATCCCTTCTGTCCTTTAGAGGCGCCCCATGTGCTGTGAAGAACGAGGCAGTGTTCCGGGCTGGAGAATTATTGGGTGTACTAGTGGAATAGGGTCGGTCCACTTGTATGCCAAGTCATCTGGAAGGCCACAACTCCCGTCAGCCTGAACTAGCAGAAAGGGATGATGGGAGCTGTGGCCCTCCAGTTTTGGCCTCCAAGTGGCCCACTCCACGTTGCAGAATGCCCCTCCTTCTGATCAGGTTTACTTCCAAGTTCCTCCTGAAAGTCTACTTCTGCCGCAAAAATTTCCTTGACCAGCTGTAGCCTGGCTTGACCCGTGTGTCCTCTGCGGCCTAACAACCCCTCTCTCACACTCGCTGTCTCTGCTAAACTCCTGAGCACATTCCTGCCCTCCCTTCAGCGATACCTTGTGCATCCCATGCACACTTTAAGCCATCAGCCGGGATGCACGGCTGAGGCGCAGAGACCCTGTGAATTTGCAGGGAGAGCAGAGCGAGGACTGTGTGCCCAGCTGATTTCTGCAAGGTCAGGGTGAACTGCTCAGGTGGCAGCAGAGGGTGTGGAAAGTCTGTGGGGAGGGCTTTGCTCAGTGGAGATGTGGGGGAATGCATTTCCCTCCTGGATCTCCCCAGAGCCCTGCTGTGACCTTCCATCCCGCTTACTCCCAGGCTAACTCTGTGCTGAACCTCTGCAGGGGGAGGGGAGCAGCCTCTCTTTGTTAGTAGGAGCTGCTGGTGTGTGCCAGGTTCCCATGCCCCGGTGGGCGGTGCGAGTGCCAGCTCAGGGCGGCTATTGAGAGGTGCCTGAATAGGGGAGGATGGACTTTGGACCTGCCTTTCAGCCCTGACTTTTAGACTTTACAAAGGAGTCACTGCAGGCGGGAGGCACGGAGTGCGGACTGCATACACAATTGTCTGATGGGAATGGAGCCGAGAACGGGGAAGACTCTGCCCTACATGCTAAACAGCTGCCAGGCAGAGAGATGCTCATCGATTCCACCTGGGAGAGGCTGCACCTGCTCCTCCCCGTCTAGGTGGCTCTGGTTGCTGTTCCTGCCAGTCCTGTGCCCCAGCACCCATCCTTGCTCCTGGGGAGACTGAAGAAGATGAGCATCCCTGCCACGGGGCCAGAGTGGTGTTCCACATAGCTCACCAGCACGTCTTTGCCGAATGAGCCTGATGCGGGAGGCTGACCGTTTCACTAGCATGGTAGCATGGCAGATTCCCCTGCATGGTAGACTGGAATATAGGCAGGGAGCTGCCTTATACTTGGTCCATCTAGCCCAGTGTTGACAACACTGACTGGCAGCAGCTTTCCAGGGTATCAGGCAGGAGTGGAGATGAAAATACCTGGACCTGGGACCTTTTGCATGCAAAGCAGAAGCATTACCACACAGATACAGCCCCAGTTCCTGAAAGCAGAGAATTATCCTGCATCTGCCAGTCCTTTCTATAGGTTTACTTTTCATGTTTGCCTAATCCTTTTCTCTTAATTGTTCATGCAGCCGGTCTGCAGGATGCAACTTCTTGGGGCAATGAGTTACCTAGGCCAGTCATGCAGGGCGGAGTGGGGTATTCAGCTGCACACTAGCTTCCACAGGTGCAGTCTCCTCTGGGATTTGTGTTCCTAAGGAGTTCTTAGGCCAGGGAAATGCTGTCTGGACCAAGTGGTTTGTTAATATTTAGCTCAGAGGCCTACACGGCATAGTCTGTTAAGTGCATCCCTGACGATTTCCCAGCTCTCTATAGTCCCTCCTTCCTTGACTTGCAGGCGTTCAAGTTCTGTCCTTATTATTTCTCATATACACTTGGTGCACCAGATGCTGCTAGATACCAAATCCGTAGCCTCAAGTTCTGGGGTGGTTACATTGCCATTCCTGCCTGTTTCCTGCTGAATGGGAGAACAAACAGTTACAGATGGAGGGTTCCGAGTGCTGCCTGGATCTCCTCCAAAGCTCCATGAATGTGGCAAGACAACAGAGCCGCAACCCCCTTGCGTGGAAGTGAGCTCCGTGAGGCCAGTGGCTCTGCAGGAGCACAAACCCCAGAGAAGCCTCGCGGTGCTTGCAACAGGCCCCTCTCCCTCGGTGGCACACTCTGGCAGGGGGTGTGGGCTGAGAGCTGAAACCCACGTCTGGCACTTGCTCTGCGAGACCCCGCTCGGACTGCCGTCTGTGCCAGAGATCTGCTGCCATGGCCGACCGGCGTTGCTCAGCCTCACTTTGCCCACGCTGGACAGCAGGAACGGCCCACTTCCCCTCTGTGGTCAGCGCTCCGCACGAAAAGGCTTTGGATCAGTTATTTAGCAGCACAAAGCACCACGCTGGAGAAGTACAATCTCAGCAAGCAAGCCTGAGGTCCAGGTCACCTGCCCTCCTCTGAGCAGCCCACCTTGGGTGTCCACCTTTTCCGTGCCTTTTTTCCAAGAGAGCCGTTTCAGTCTGTGCTTGAGCTGCTCTCCGGGGACGGGATGGTACGGGGGGGGGGGGGGCCCCCCCCCCACCTCCCCTGCCGCCAGCAAAGAGAATGAAAGGCGAGGGAGGGGCGCTCCCACATGGGGTCACCCACCCTGCCAGTTAGGATTACCCAGCAAAGTGCCGCTGGCCGGGGAACAGACAAGGGCCCTTTGTGTGCCAGGCCTGTCTCCCCGCAGGGGGCGGGGCTGGGGTGCTGGTTGCTGTGTGGTTCCTTGAAAGAGAATAAAGGGAGCCAAGAGACTCCGCCAGTGTCTCCCCAAGGAAAGGAGAGTGGCGGGCTCTGGGGCCAGGGGAGTGTGAGATGCGCAGCAATTGCGACGGCCCAGGGAGGGCGACCGGCGGAAGAGAGCAAGGTCTGGCCCCAGAGCACAAAGGTTGGTCGTGTAACGCCTGGTGGGATCTGAGAGAACACGTCCTTGTTTCTTCTCTCAAGAACCGCGCGCCTTATCATCCTTGAGGATCCCAGCAATGTACATAAAAAGGCAGAAAGACAAAGATCAATCGGGAATCTACCTTGGTACAGAGTGGTATACAACTACTGTAAAAATACTAGTACAGTATAGCAACCATGATAAATTACAAGAGAAGGAGCAGAGAAACTGCTGCCAGAGACCGCAGTCGGGATCTCTGTGCTCTGCTCCAGTCCAGAAGCGGCAGTGCCTCTGCAGTGGGCTCCGTTGCTGAGGGGGCCTGTGCCCCATTGTTGACTGTGCATGGCTGCAGGCCAACATCTGCTTGAGGCTTTGTATTTCCCCAGGTGGGCCGAGGCACAGGTGGGGGGGGGGGCTTTCCTGCTGCACTGCACTCACTCCCCCAACACACATCTCTCAAGACTCAGTGGTGTTTTCCTGGAGAGGAGAATATCTTGCTTGAAGCCCCCTTGAAGGTCAAGTCTGTTTCCACACGGCAAGCGCCACTGAACTGTGCTGTCCTAGGCAGCTGCCAGTCTGTGCTGTCAAGCTAGCCCTTCACCAAACATTACTTGGGTGCAGATAGTCATGTCCAACCTGGCACCCTCCACATGTGATGGGCTACATGTGGGGTTGATGGGAGTTGTTGACCAACAAATCTAGAGGGCAGCAACTCAAAAAAGCCTGGATTAAGATGCCAACTCCTGTTGTTGTTGCTGTGCAGCTACGTGGCGTTCCCGTATGCGTTGAATCAGATTGGCCCTGGGCCTGGGAGGACATGTATCCATGTGTGAGGTCCTGTAGTGTGGACTGATGCGCATCCTCAGCTGTGTATTGCTACTTAGTGCATGGATACGCATGTCTGCAGGAGTATCCTTTAAACACCTAGAGTAAGTTCTAAATGTACATTGTATGGTGGTTTGCCTACATAGGAAGGGAAGAGGAGGAAAGGTGGAAACACACTATTTTGCCTGTTTCACCTTCCCCTTGTGGAACAGGCCATTGTCAGTTTGTAATGGACACCCAACAGGGAGGTTATAAGGTGAGATCAGCGCAGCATCATAGAACAGTAGCGTTGGAAGGGGCCGACTGATGCGTGAGTTTGTATGTGGGAAAGGGTTTGTAAGCGACTGATACGTGAGTAGGCAAGAGAGGTGCAAGTGAGTCAGGTTGAGGTTAATGCTCTTCTCAGGCTGATTCTTCTTGCCTCCCATTCAGTGAATGAACTCACAGCTGGAGCTGCCTGGCGTATCCTCCTTCAGACAGTCTGCATCTATGTGGCTCTCAAGTTTCTCCAGGGAGGAGGGGCTGGTGAGTCGGCCTGGTGTGTGATGGCTGTGAGTGCGGGTGTCTGTCAAAAACTACTTTGGGCCCAACAATCTTCACCCCCAGCCTCTGAGTGCGCCACTTTCTTCCCATTTCTAATCTCTCCACCCGCTGAGGAAGCAAAGCCTTCCTTTAACCCAAACCTGTTTCTCTATTACCGAGCCACCTGCTGTCAACTGGCAAAAACTGGCAAAAAAGTCCAAAGGAAGGATATTTTTTTCTGTAGCCCAAAGGAGGGAACCTTCTACAAACCCCCACATCCTGGGCTGTCCAAACAGATGTGCCTTCCCTAAGAATCCTGGCCTTCCCTGATTGTGAGGGCACTAGGTAGCTCTTCTTCTCATCTTTGCGTTCTTCTCTCCTGATGATATTGGAAAGTGGGGCTACTGGGGTGAAAGGGATGTTGGGGTGGGGGTGTCCTTCCATGCAGAGGAAGGACAGATTAGATCCTGCGAGAGCAAGTTACCTCTGCAAGGTACACACCCAGCTTGTTAGAAACCCAGTGCTCTGCAGAGTGAAGCAAATGCGTATTTTGGTGTGACAGGAAGGCCAAGAGTCTTGGCCGACATTGCCCCCTGCAACTGCAGCAACCCTATGAGTAGTAAGTGGACTGCCTCAGGCAGCAGTTTGAGTAGAGGTGGGTGAGAAATTTGTTCCCTTCAAATTTCAGTGTGGATTTGCCAGATGTGCACTTCCTAAACTTAAGCATCAACTGGAGCACAATTGCAAGTTACAATTCCTTACTATCCCAAAGTTTGTGGTGGAGTTTCCCAAAAGAGCATATATTTAGGAAACTACACACAAAATAGAGGTACATTTGAAACTGTGCTTGTAAAATGTGTTTGTTTATGTATTTATTTTATTTCAATACTGCCCAATAGCCAAGGCTTTCTGGGCGGTTTACAACAATGCATTAAAAATCCAATATAAAATGCACCATAGCTTCAAGTTCTGATTGAGACCTCTCTCCTAAGGTTTAGTTACTGGCAATCTTTTAGAATGGGAACAAGCTGCACAAAAGACAGGAAACCAACAAACAACTGGGAATGGGGTGAGGTCTGGGGGAAGCACCATGGATACCTGGGGATCTGCTGGTGGGGTACCTTGGTTCCCCATCCTGAGTGTCCCCAGAGCTGCTCTAAAGATCATTTGTCACTTCCTTCCAAAGTATGGCCCTCATTCAAGGTGGCGAGACACCGGTTTTCATTGGAAACATAAACATACGTGCACACCTCCTCTCCACAGGCTCTACTGGCTTCATTAGCAACTTGCGCAGTTTCTTCTGGATCCGGGTGCAACAGTTCACCAGCCGCGAAGTCCAGGTGCAGCTCTTCCGGCATCTCCATGGCCTGTCTCTTCGCTGGCACCTGGAGCGCAAGACGGGCGAGGTGCTGCGCAGCATTGACAGAGGCACAAGCAGCATCAACAGTCTTCTCAGGTGCGTGGGCACATCTGGCCAGCGGGAAACTCATCAGCTGGGCAGCTGAACCAGAGGGACGTGCATTCACAAATTCTCTTTCGAGACCTGTTAGGGTAAGTGGTGGGGGCTTGTGTATTATCTGGCCTGACTGGTCCCCCCTTCCTATCCTGCAGCTACATCGTGTTCAGCATCTTCCCCACGGTGGCTGATATCATAATAGCTATTGTGTATTTCACCTCCATCTTCAGTGCCTGGTTTGGTCTCATCATCTTCCTCTGCATGATCCTTTACCTTGGTGAGTGCTTGGGGAGGCCAGGGGTGAGGGCCTGTGGTGAATGGGAGGGAGAGGGTGATCCACTGATCGGATTACATTGTGCCACACTCAATAATCCATTCTGGGTGGTGAGACATTAAATGCATAAAAATGCAAATTGGCAATAAAACAAGACCAGTAAAAACATGAGGTAAAATTTGATTCACTCAGCAGGAGCACATAATAAAATCAAGATTCAAATGAACAATGGGACGGCTTTGTGTGAGCCATCCCGAGGCTATATAGCAAAGGACGGCATACAAAAACTCTAAATAAATTAAATACATAAATAAAGCATTGGCTGGGTTCAGACAGCACAGTAACCTACATTCAGTGGTTGAGTTTAGATTGAGTGTGGGTTGTTGAATCATGCGCTGTTGTGGAAACATGTTGTCTTGAAGCTAACAAACTGGCTTGTTAACGATGAACAACCCATGAACCCATGTTAAGTTGCTGGGTTGTGAATTCTAGATTGTTCGTGGTTAACAAGCCATGATTTGTTAGCATGCTTGCATTCAGACAACACAATAACCCTTGTTTTGACAACCATACATAGTTCGACAACAGCCCACACTCAATTCATACTCAACCCTCAAGTGTGGTTTATTGTGTTGAGTGAAGGTCGTACGTCTTTTACATTGGCCTAAGAGTAGCTCCTAAAATATAAAGGAAAATGAAAAGGATCTTCAGCTGGTGCTGAGAAGACTGAACATTGCCACTGTCCCAGGCCCACTGGAGTTGAGACCCATAGCCCCAGAGCACCTCTCCTATGTCCCATGGGCCAAACACATCTCTCTTGGGTCCCAATCCAACCCCCTTGTGTTTCCAGAGGCTCATGCCCCTTCCTCCCAACCACCAATCATTTGTGCAGCCTTTTCCCCAATTCTGAAAGCTTGAAATGCTTCTCCCAAGGCTCAGTTGCTGGCAGGAAGAGCTTTCAGCTATTATGTAGTGGTATTTGGTGCATTTCTTACTACCCTTTTAGCCCTGCTTACCCCAAGATTTTCTCCAGCACTGAACTTGGCCCTTGAGCTTGAAAGTGATTCCTTACTCCCACCGTAGCTCCTCTCAGAACCTCCAGAGCAGGGAATGCAACTGTAGAGACTACAATATCCTGCATCCATGCTGTGATGAGTAGCAGCAAAATACATTGTGCCAAGCAAGCAGATCTGTGCTCACGTGCTTAATTTGCTTTGGCTTAGATCCCGGCTGCTTTAGTCCAACTTACATTAATGAGACTTGAGTTAGTTGTTACTGATCTGTTCCATTCATTCCAGCAGGACTGAAGCATGGCATAACTTCCTTTGGATCCAGCCCATAATTTATTATGGCCTTTATAAAGTATGCAAATGAAGCATAGCTGCACAAATTTACTCCTCTTTGGCTAGTCTTTGCATGCATGCAGATGCAGGCAAGTCTCTGCTCAGCTGCCCCTCATCTGCTGCACAGCTTCTGAGAATATCAGTAAAGCTTTGGATATATGCTTTCAAGATAGCTTCATAAGGGCCAGAAACCTGTTGGAGTGATTTAGGGCCTCTTTCTGTCCCCGCAGCACTGACAATCATACTGACTGAGTGGCGAACCAAGTACCGCCGTGAGATGAACACTTGTGACAATGCCGCCAAGTCACGTGCCATTGACTCGCTTCTCAACTTTGAGACGGTACTCAGAACCCCCGACCGCAGGGGCTGCGTGTGGGGAGGACTGGCAGGGAGGGGCGTGCCTGGGAGCCTTTTTGGGTGGCTTTCTTGCCCAGGACATCTACAATGGATGTGCTTCCAGGTTTTGGTTTAGTGGAGGATTCCACCCACTGGTTTACAACTGAAACCTCTAGCCAAGTGCTTGTCTCTTGTTTATGGAGAGAAGCTGGATGGCTTAGAGCGGGGAAAACCTATCCTGGCACCAACCAACCTCTGCTCTGGTTTGTTGCAGGTGAAATATTATAATGCTGAGAACTATGAGGCCAGGCGCTTCAACGATTCCATTGTCAAGTACCAGGTATTGCGGGACCGTGATTCAGTGACGGGGGTTGTTTACTCCATGTCCGTTGGATGCATTCTTTGCCCGGCGTGCTCTTCTCCATGGGGAAGCCCTCTCCCTTCCCCGTCCCCCCTTCACCACCACTGCTGTGTGCACATTGAATATCCATGCGCGCACACAGGGCAGTTTGGATGGGAAGGACTGGACCTGGTTCCTATGGAGGACAAATGCTGCCAATAAATACACAGAAGGAAAACTGGGAGTTGGGAAGGATCCTGATAATGTCAGAGGGGCTAAACTATGGAGGTCCCAAGGGGTTCCCGTTCTCTGACACTGGCATGTTGGTCAAAGGCCATCCTGCCATCAACCCTCGGATGCTGCTCTCCTCTTGGATTTGCCGCCTGAGACGTGGGGGCAGCAGGAGCAAAGAGGATCTGGGGTGTGGGGGAATCTGGGCTGGCTCACTGCCAAAAATGCAGAGCAGGGAGAAGAACCTTCATACGCTGGACCATTTCTTTCCTGTAAGTGGGGAAGCAGCCATATTAGGAGGAGATGGGCTTGGTTTCCAAATAGTATGAAGTGGGCAGACATCAGGCAGACCAGATCTATCCCTATTTTTGTTGTTATTATTTTTGTTACTATAACTCCAAGGCTGGCCAACCAGAGCCAGGCAAAAAGACATACACGTAACATTCAAGAGCATGACACCTCTGAGCATGTTCTGAGCTTCGAAATATGTTTCAGCTATCAAATCCATCAGTACACCAATCCCCTCTGGTTGCCCCAAGTTTTCTTCAGCTCAGCAAAGTAATTCAGGGGAAGGGAGGAGTTAGTCTGTCATTACTATCATTAAACAACTGGAAATCAAGATGCTCTTGCTGATCTACTGCAAATCATCTCTAGGTCTACCAGTAGCATCCCAGTCTACAGTCAGCCTGCTGCTTGGTGTGGAGGACTGTGGGAAGTCCTCCACACCAGGGATGCGCCTCTTCTCCACTGTCTTGCAGTGGGGCAGGGAAGCCCTCCTTCTTTCCCTCCCTTGAGGCAGCTGCCCAGCTATGTGGAGACAGAGGGGAGCCAGGACCTGCTGGGTGTGGGCCGTGCTGGAGCAGCCTGCTGCCTTCTCTCCTCTCGGCAGGACTCGGAATGGAAAGTCAATGCATCGCTGGCCCTGTTGAACCAAACGCAGAACCTGGTGATCGGGCTGGGGCTACTGACTGGATCCCTGCTGTGTGCTTACTATGTAACCAAGAAGAAGCTCCAGGTAAGTCCTTTCCCATGGCAGGCCCAGAGGAATCGGTAGGTTGGGGCATCTCTGGCTACAAGGAACCCACAGCCGAGAGCCAGCGTACAGGTCACCGAAGGAGGTGGCTTTCAGCAGAGTCAGGCCGTTGATCCATCTAACCCAGTATGGCCCTTTACGGTTTCAGGTAGGAGCCTTTCCCAACCTAGCTAGTGATGCGAGGGATCAAACCCAGGACCCCTGCCTGTGCTCTACCACTGAGCTGCAGCCACAGTTGGTGGGGTAGCTGACGACATACATTGACCTCCATTATATGGAGCCTTTCCGCGCCATTGCTGACCAACACCCCAAAAAGGGGCGACCAGGCCGTTCTCCACACAACAGGGCCAATCGTCATGGAGAAATGGAGAGCCGATATCTAGATTCGGACAACACGATAGCTCACACCTCAAGGTTATTGTGTTGTCTGAACAGAAATGAGACAACAAGCCATCATGAACACCCCACAGTTGGCTGCCCGGTAACCTAGTATGGGTTTTCTTCATGGGTTGTTTGTAAATAACAGGCCATAGCTTGTGAGTGCAGCTGGGTTCAGCCGACACGGTAACTCATGTTCCAGTGAGAACGCATGGCTCAGTGACAACTTCACACACCAGAATTAAAGTTTGTGAGGCAGTTTATGAAACAAATTAAGAACTGTGCATAAAAACGTATACAATTGGAACGGTTGCTATAGAAACGTGTGCGTTTGGGAAACATGCACACAAATGCGTTCACTTGAAAAAATGCATATAAAATGTGCACGACAGCATTCTCATGTAGACAGGAAATATTTTGAAATCTGTGGAAATGGAAGGGGACCAACTTAGCAGAGGAAGCACAAGAGCCTAAATGAAATCAAGCTTAAGAGATTAATCCATCCCTAGTGCTCCTTGATGGCTCTGGGGCAGCTGCCGTGCACTTTTAGGGACCAACCACGCTGGGAAGGCGTGCAGGTGGGGTGTTCTGCAGAGAACTTGCCACTTCAGAGCCATGAAAAAGGCTTGCAGGAGCTGCCACATTCAGTGATGAAACATTTGCTTTGCACCCAGAAGGTCCCAGTTTCAATCCGTAGCTTCTCCAGGTAGGGTTAAGGTAGAATGTGTTTATTTATTAGATTGATATCTAACATATCAGAATCCTTCCTGAAATCCTTGAGATCTGCTGCCAGTCAGTGTTGATAATACTGGGCTAGATGGATCAATGGCCTGATTCATCTTAAGGCAGCTCCCTGTGTTCCTAGACTGCAGAACGGAGCCGGATTAAGTCATGGAATGGGGTGGCTGCAGTCGGCACTGGGGGCAGGGAGCATAAGAGCTCTGCTGTTTCTGAAACGTCTTTGTGAAGGTTAATTAGTGTTTGCTGAATTCAGTGCTGAGTGGAAATTGAAGCTAGTGCTTGACTCATGCTGAGAAAAATGGGCAGTCGAGGGTGCCGGAGATTAAAACAAAAACAGATTGAGGAATTAAACCTCTCTTTGAGAACAAAAGCAATTGCAAACAAGAGCTGAGGCTGGAAAAGGTTTCTCACCAATTAGGAGATCTAAAGAGAGAGAGAGCGAGCAAGCAAGTGAGTGAGCATGCATGTGTATCTGCGAGCACTGGAGGTGGGGGTGGACCTATCCAAATGGCAGCTAGCTTCCACTGACATCAGAGGAAAGAGGCCAACGTGTTTTGGGTTTGTATTCCAGATGTGAAGGCACACATTCCCACATGGAGTGCAGTTCTAATGGCAGGGGAGAGCAGGGAGATGTTCCTTTTCAGAAACAGAGGAGGAGGTGAAGGAAGGATGTAGGTATAAAATTGTAAGTGGGCTGGGGCAGCAAATTGAATGTGAATTATAAGGAAAGAGAGCTTAGTTAAGTGCCAAGGAAAGCATCTCTTGTCATATGGAAACTGTTCAGTTGCTTAGCCATGCTGCACTCAGTCAGCTTTGCTGTGGAGCAGTGCAGCCTATGGGCTTTATGCACAGCCTGGCCTGGCCTCAGCATTTGAGGTTTTGGGAAGATCTCTCCCCCTATCCCTTGCCAAATCGGTTTGGCTCGTGGACTTGGGCTGCCTTCCATTCCCTTACCGCAGGGACAGGGAACCTGTGGTCCAGGAGATGCCATTGGACTGCATCCCTCCCATCCTCCCCTTGGCCTTGTGAGCTGGACTTAATGAGAGTAGGAGTCCCAGCACCATCTGGAGGGCCACATGTCCCCCATTGCCTGCTGGAAGAGTGCATGTCATTGCTTCCTTGCATGGGTTACTTGCAACTACTTCTACATATGGTTTGGCCTTGTTGTAACTGGGATGGAGAAGCTATATCTGGGCTGCCGCTCTTCAGATTTTTAGACTCTTCTGTGCCAAACAGATGGCAAAATTAAAATCTCTTCTCATAAAAAATCAGCGTACCAGGGAGAAGGTTCTACCATATTCCTCTCCTTGATAGCTAGTTTTCTGTGGAGAAGAGTTTTTTTGTACGGAGGAGTAATCACACATGCACTGCACCACCGTAAGTCTGAAACACAGAGAGCTCTTGTGCAGCCCGGACACATGGAATGGGCCAACACAGAAGTTACATGGAATCCCTTCCTTCCCGAAAGCTGCTTTGGCAGGCTTCCGTTCCAGCAGAGGGAGGATAGGCAGGGAAAAGAGACTGCTTAATTCTTTTCACCCACATTTTAGCTCACACACACAGAGACCAACTGCTTTTCTTTTCTCAGAGCACAAGTGCAGAGACCTGGGGTAGCATCCAGGGTAGGCATGATTGGGTAATTGGCACAAAGCTTAGCACAGGCCCGCTGACAAGCCCCCCCCCCCCCCCGCCGGCATGTTCCTCCTGTTCTTCATCACACTCGGCTTGCTTCCCTGCCTCTTGCTCTGGCCTCTTCAGCGGTAACAGGGAGAAGAGGAGCAGCGGACGGCACCACTGGCATGTGCAGTGGTCTCTCTGCCTTTCAAGCAAGCAGGTGGGGGCAATGTGGGGAGAGAGGAGGAGGGTGACAAGGCACAGTGGCCAATGAGAAGGGAGCTCGACAGAGGGAGGGAACTGTCTGAGGGTACCTTGCACAACCTGGAGCTGGCGCAGGGGAGACCTCTTACCTCTCGCATGGGGGTTGACAGCAGCTTACAAGAAGAGTTATGATTCTGAACAAAAGACCAGGAGATGATGAGTTAAACGATATACTTTCCACTTGCAAAACAGACAACCGGGCTTTTGATGGAGAAAGAAAAGTATGGCCATAAGAACTAAGTTGCATCTGAATTGCATAGAGCATCCTTCCCCAATCTGGAACCCCCCCCCCCCGAAGTTTTGGACTACAGTTCCCAGCATTCCTGGCCATTGGCCATGCTGGCTAGGGTCGATGAGAGTTGAAACTTAAAACATCTTGGGGATATCAGAATGGGAAAGGGCAGCACAGAGTCCCTCTCCCCAACACATTTGTTTATACATTATTTGTAGCAAATGTCCTTGTGTGTGGTGCATAACCAACCCGACATATGGTCCTACTTTGCTCAAGGAGATTGAGAAACAAAGAATTAAGAGAAAAATAAGATTTTGGTCCTACATAGAGCAGACCCATTGAAATGAATAAGACTTGAGTTAACTATATTTAACTTAAGTTTCATTTATTTCAGTGCCCCTACTCTATGCAAGACTAATATTTTATACTAGCCTTACCTTCTTTAACTTTTGTTTCAATGACATAAGTTTCTGGTCCTTATGATTCAGGGGTGAATGGACTGTGTGTGTGCAGAAGAGTCTGTAGTAGTCTTATAAAGAGGAACTTGGAGTCTTTATAAAGTGGGTCTTCGAGTGGTCTTGAAGCACATACGGTGCACAAGTCTTTGTCCCATCACGTGGATCCATCTCAGCCTTTTATCATTCTGCCCTGAAAATCCCTGAACCACTTTTCCATAGCATGTATTTGTTATTTTTCTGATCATAAATGTGATTTTTTCCCATGATAAACTCTTTTTGATTGTCAGTAAAAACACTTCTCTCTGCTTCTCAGTAGTGTCTTGAGTAAAAGGAACCCATTTTGCTGACCTGGGGCTAACGGTGCTTTTGGGAGACATTTCATATTCAAGACATAAATCCACATTTTCAGCACATGAAGCTGAAAGTGAAAACTCCCCCTTGTAGAGTCACATGTAGAGTTACTGCCAACTGGGCAAGAGTGGTGCACCTAATGACTAGTGAACATCTGTTGATTTATTCTCCCTTGGGAACAAACCTCATTTCTGAGCAAGAACATCGGACTCTGAGATGGTGGTGAGATCCAAGTGTGTCTTGCTGTAAAGCTGCCTCCAGGTTGCCCTGTATGAGCGTGTCCATTACACTTTTCTACAAAAGCTCAGACCACGGCTTCCAAAGTGCTTCCGTGCTCTGCCTCAGGCGCTGACCCACATCTCTGTTCCCTCCAGGTGGGTGATTATGTTCTCTTTGGCACTTACATCATCCAGCTGTACACCCCACTGAACTGGTTTGGCACCTATTACAGGTAACCTTCATGGGTAGGCTATTCTTTTCTTCTCTGGTGGTTAACAATTTGAGTGATGCAAAGAGGAGAATGTAGATGGCATTTGAGAAGGCAAGAATTGGAAGATACACAGAAGCAAACTGATCCTGGTATTGTGCCTGTGCTTCTTCCTCCGAGATGCAGATTCGTCTGTAACAGGAAAGCACCATGCAACTCAGTTTTTATGTAAGGAATACCCACACGTTGTTTAGCATATGTAAGGGGTGAATGAGCTCGTTGCCACCTACTCACTCGCTGTTTCCACTTAATGTCTTCTTCTTTGAACAACTCAGGAAGACCTCAGCAGCCCAGAATTCCAGGTTCAGTCATCATAGGTTGTTTATCTCATATTCCTGGGTTGATTACAAAAGTGGAAAAGTTGTGGAAGCAGCGAGTGTGTGGGAGGCAATGCGCTCGTGCTCACCTTCATGGACCTGACCAGCTCTGGGTTGCTTAACCAGGTGACGGAGGATTACGAATTCTGTGCCGTAATCCCTAGAGGGAACCACTTGTCAGTTAGGTTCAAGCAGGGATGTATGAAGCAAACGAGGCAAGAAGCCGGAACAAAAAGGCAGGGGTGAGAGGAGAGACTAATGGAAGGAGTTGAGACTTTTTTAAAGTTTATTTTGAGAGAATGCAACCTCTTTATCGTGCAAGAAAGGAAGCTTACCAAAAATGTGATGGCACTTTACAACTGTATCATCAGTAGGGCAGAGATGTGTTGGGGTTAAGAGATTATAGGCTAGAATAGCCCGTAACCCATACCTTGTTAATATTTTGCTTGTAAACTAGAAGATGGCTTCTAAAAATCTGGATGAATCCTGATAATTTATTAAGTGAGCCAGAAAACATTTCTGAATTAAAAATAAATAGTGGAAGAGAAGTAATATATGCAATAAAATACATACTAGATGTACAGGGTAGATTAAAAATATTTTAAGTGGAAACATGCACAGTATAGCAATACAGAAATGGCCCCATACTTTCATAACAGTTTCTTCTCTGCTTTTAGAGTAGACTGATACTAATAAGAAACTGAATATTAAGTTCAGAACCGAGTTCCTTACAAGTATCAGTCACAAAGCACAGATGCTTGTTACCCATGTCGTTTCCCTCCAACAAATTTTTTCGCTCCTCCTCGCATGGATTCCCTTTGCAGAAACACTTAACAACTCCAGCAATGAAAAAGGAATGTCACAAAGTCTACAAAGTAAACTTTAAACACAAAGTTTAAAATCAGGCTTGGAAAATTGAAACCTGCCTTGTTGATTGTTCATTTGTATCATGAAAGGTTTCTCTGAGAGCATATGGTTTGCCATCTCGCATCCCCTTCCTCTGAAGTTTCAGTGATTGCTACAACGGAGGTGTGACTTCATTTAGTGTGTGGGCGTGTGCTAACCATTTGCAAATGTTTGCTGGTGGCGAGGAGGCATGGCAGGTGGGGCTTGATTTCATGCTTGCGGTCTAATTGAGGGACATCTTGGAGTATGATTGCGAGGCTGCCCTCACTCCCGTCTCTTTCCTTACCAGAGAGAGAACGGGTTAGTCTCATGCCTCCCCCTTGTACCTAGTTGCCTGTAAAGGATGCAGCAGAGGCTCCGTTTTTCCTTTTCAGAATGATCCAAAGTGCCTTTGTCGACATGGAGAACATGTTTGAACTCTTCAACGAGGAGCAGGAGGTAGGTCCACAGCTCACTTGTGCAGCACCGGATCTGCTCTGTAGGATCTGCATCCTACCCATATCCATGGGGGCAGAGGAAACTGCCTTACTGTATACTAAGTCAGGACGTTGGCCCATGTAGCCAAAGACTAGCAGTGTCTCTCCAGGGTTTCGGGCAGGACTCCTCCTAATCCCAGTCTGGAGATGCTGGGCATTGAACTGGGGCCCTTCTGGATGCAAAGCAGGTGCTTTGCCGCTGAGCGATGGCCCCTCACACTGGGAGTTGTGCCTCCACATAGCTTGTAACTGTGGTCTCTGGGGAAAAAGAGAAACTCCCTGGCCAGTCAGTTGGGATGGTCCAGCTCTTGGTTAGCCCAGCACCAGCCACATAGCTCACAGGTGTGTTAACTTGCAGGTAAAGGATGAACCAGGTGCTGGGGATCTTCGGCTTCTGGCAGGACGCATGGAGTTTGAAAACATCCACTTTGGCTATGTGGATGGGTAAGGAGGAACATGGGGAGAAGTTGGCAGCAGCAGATGTGTGTAATGGGTCAGGAAATGAGGGACTGACGAGAAGTGAAGGGGCTGAGGAAGGCAACCTGGGGAGGTGGAAAAGGCCCAGAGGCCGCAGTAAAGTATGTGGATGCGAGGGCACAGACAGGAGGTGTGTTGCATCTTGCTGAACTTTCCAGTGGAATTCAGTCAAGTGAATCAAAGGCCTGTGGGTATGAAGATGATTGGCAGCTCCTTCCTGACCTAGAACCAGTGGAAACCAGGTCATATTCCTGGGAACCAGAAGTATCCATTTCAGAAGAACACCGAACCCAGTATAAACCAAGGCTCTTAGGCCTCTCTCCTGGCTCAGGAAACAGGTCTGCACCACAGCCACCCTTGCTAAGGGGCTGCTTCACCACTCCACACGTTGGCCGGGCCCCTGGCCAGGGCTGTGGCGTGAGTTGGAGGAGCACTCCTCCACTCTGTACCTCCGCTGGGGCACTTTCACCCCCTGGGGGAGGAACCAAGGCAGGTGAAGCACTTAGTTCTCTGCCTCTGCTTCCAGTTGATAGGAGGACTGGTATCCTAATTAAGGAGACTATTCCTCTTAAAAATAAGGGTGGATTCTTCCTCCTGCCTACCCTTGCCCCCTATAGCTGCATGGGATGGCAACTTGGGGCCCTAAGAGGGAGTCCGAGCCTGGTGCACTGGCGGTTCCCCGTCCTTGTTAGGAAAGCTGTATATATCCTGGTCATAGTTATACTTAGACCTTCCGCAGAGCATCCTGTTTTACTCTGGGTGGTACTTGGAAGGAAAATTATGCCTGAGACAGGCTGGGTCTGGGGGTGAAGTATGGTGTAGTGGTTAGCGTCCGTCCAGCTGGGACACTGGAGAGCTTACCTCTGGTACCCACCTAGCCACAAAGTTCACTGGGCCAGTTTGCAGCTGGGATTGGATACCATGCTATCCACAAACCACGCAGTGGGGATACTTGCCTGTGGCCCCGCAATGTGCCGCCCTCGATCTCCCCCCGGAATCCCTGTGTCCAGAAGGGCTTACCGCAGCAACCGTGCAGGGGGAAGCAGGGTTTGCTTGAGGCAGCTGTCCAGCCAGCTGACATGATCCCTACTTCCCACCGTGGCAGAGAGCACTTTTAAGTGTGCTGCAGTGGTGGAGGGCAGAGATCAGAGAAGCCGCATCGATAGCCAGCTGAGACATTCCCAGCTCCAGTGCACCTTGTTGCAACAGGAAGGGGGAAAGCCTCTGACAGCCCCCTCCGGGTGCCGCTTGGGCACTCTGGGGGCAACTGGCAGTGGCCCATGCCTGCCAGCAGTTTGGCAAAAGTGACGAGTGGTTTGCATGTCGTTGGGCTTGATCCATGATGGCTTGTGCTGCCCAGGTTTGGATGGCACAACAACCCAGTGTGAGTAAAACCCACCCAAGGTTTGGCTCTCAGGGTCACCTATAAGCCAAAATTAAGTCACTGTGACAAACCTGTCCCAGGTTTGCACAACACGAAAAATTACCGTGCCTTCTAAACAATGGTATGTGGTTGTTTCATGTGCTCAGAGCCACAGTGGGCTAGCGTGTTGTCTGAACCCGTGATGGCTTAATTTTGACTTATAAGCCATCCTGACACCTAGGACTCATAGCTGGGTCTATTTCACCCACGAGCAGTTGTCATGTCACCCAAACCTGAATTACCTGGCTCATGGTGGGTCGAGCCAGGCAGCTGCAGAGCTGCCTGCCACTCTTGCCAAGTGGCTACCTTGTGGCAGCAATCGCCAGCTGCCTCAAAAGTGCCCAAGAAGCATTTGGAGTGGCTGGCAAAGGCTTTCTGTGGGGAGAAATGCAAAACAGACAGCTAACTCCCTCCCCCCAAAAAGTAGAGTGTCCTGCTGAGAAAGGGGGGAGCATCCTGTTTTTACAAATAAAGACCTCTCAGTGCCTTGCAAGGCTCTGTTGGTTGGCATCTCGCACTCGTCACAGGCTGGAAAAGGGGGGAAATACTTGCTGGCAGCCTGGGGTAGGCACTGCAAGGATGGATACCTTCTTGAATTGATTGTTTTGGGTAGGGCGGCTTCTAAACTACTTTACATAACTTGCTATGCAATGTGGCTTATGTCATGCAACCCCTCCCACTGACTCTCAACCTAAACCTACCTTGCAGGGTTGTTGTGAGGATAAGATGGAGAGGAGGAGGAGGACTATGTAAGTCACCCTGGGTTCCTTGCAAGAGGAGGAAAAACATATCCAAGTAGTAAAGTGCATGCAAGCATGCATCTCTGTGCTCTTTTGTAATGTCACAGAGTGCCTTAGTTTATAATCTGGAAGGGGGTTCTTGAGCCTCACATTTGGGGTGAGTACAGCAGGGCGAAGGAAGATGAGGGTGGATGGTCTGAGAAAGGGCTGACTTCTCCCTTGTGTCCGCTCTCCCCACAGAAGGGAAATCCTGCATGATGTGTCCTTCACAGTGATGCCTGGGCAGACCGTAGCACTGGTAAGGAGACATACACGTACCCCGGTGGGGGGGGGGGCTCATAGCCCTGCCTTTCCCACCCCCATTTTTTGCATCTCTGAAATGAGGGCAGCAACAGAACCCCAAAAGGGACCCTCAAGCTTCCCCCTGCCCTCCACTTCTCCCCACTGGCTCTGTCCCTATTGACCTCCTCCTACTCTCTCTCTGCCCAGGTGGGACCCACTGGCTCAGGAAAGACCACTATTCTTCGCTTGCTTTTCCGTTTCTATGACGTCTGGGGAGGCTGCATCCGGATTGATGGGCAAGATATCTCCAAGGTAACAGGGATGCCACACTGGGAGAATACATGCAGGCTGTGCGCACAAGGTGTCCGACGGCGGGCCCGTTGTCCATCATGGAGCAAGGAGTGGAGGCAAGATTCATGTTGCTGGGGGAGCGGGGAGGAGCTGTACCCGGAGCAGCAGGTTCTCTCAAGAGAAGATCCCAGCCCTGTCTCAGCCTTTGCGGCTTGCAAAGCCCAGGACACAGTGGAATCCAGGGCACTGTGTGCAGTTTTGGTTGCCCTGGAACAGATGAGCAAATTGTAAAACTAGAGAAGAAGCAGAAAAAGACACTCCACTTCTAAAAAATGGGGTGATGAGCCAGTGACAGCCTCTTGGGCACATGGCGAAGTGGGCAACTGGAGAGGCTGTCACCTTGGAGAATGCAAAGTGCACGTTCCAGGGGAAAGGTTGGTGAGAGCCACAGCAAGTGAACAAGAGCGCACAATCGCAGCTGGGAGAGGAGGTGGAGCATTTGCTGGCGTGATAGCCTTTCCGAAAAAGTTAGGATCTTGCAGCGTTCTAATCCAGGCACACAGCACAATTCTGTACATAGTGACTTAGAAGTCGCACTCTCTGTGTTCAGTGAGGAGCACTGGACGGAAACCTTCGGTTGCTGGTGGCTGCCTGCTGTGGCAAAAGGCACTCCCACACGCACACACGGCACTGTGTAGCTTTGGCATAGGAAAAGCCCAGAGGAACTCCCTGACCCCTCGGGGCACGTGGCACAAGGTTCTCGGGCTGTGGCAGGCACATTCGGGTCAGTCACACATGTTTTCCTACTCCTCAGGACTTCTGCTGCCACAGTCCATCTGCTTTATTCCTGGTTCATGTTCATTGCCCCCAGCAAAGCAGAGACGTGTGATTCCACTTAAGAGAAGGATGAAAGGGTTGTGCTGGGGGAGGCAGAACTGCAGTGTGCCTCCACCCCGACCCCCCTCCTTTTGCCACCCAGGCTCACGGAGGAGGGGCTACAGGGAGTGTACACACACACACACACACACACACACCCCCTAAGTGTTCCATCTGTGTCCCAGGATTTCAAGGAGTTTGGAAGGCTGAAGGGGAGGATTGAAAGGATGGCTGTTCCTTTAATATGTTCTTTAATTTTTAACTATTCTGCAAGGTTCTTTTTAGTTGATCACTGTAGCAATATGCAGTTGGGTTTAAATAGCAGAGGACTTAACAGGAGCAATTGAATGCAGTTTGAAAGATGCAGCACTCCCTGTGAATGCACACAAGACATTTCTTTTGTCGCTTCCCCTTCTCCCTATTTTCAAATAACAAAAACCTACAAAACCTTTTTACAAGAGGCAATGTAAGAGTGAGTGTACATCCCACAGGCTGTGATTCCTCTTTCAAAGTGCCTGAAACCCTTTTGATTTAAACCATCATCCCTGTCTAATTGGTCTCTGTCTTTCTCCTACTGCCTGCATATACTATAAGAGGAAGGACCCAGACATCAAGTTCCCTATAACAGCTTTCCCAACCTGTCAGAGCAATAGTTCCCTAGAGAGGTGGTGGGCTCTCCCACACTAGAGACATTCAACAAGAGACTGGACAATCATCTGAGTGGGATGGTGTGAATTGGTGTCCTCCACTGAGCAACGGGTTGGACCCGATGACCTTCTAGGCCCCTTCTAACTCTACTATTCTATAATTCTATGCTTCTATAAACATGGTACCCTCCAGTTTTGAACTTCAAGTCCCAGCATTCCTGGCCATTGGCCATGCTAGGTGGTGCTGATGGGAGTGGAAGTCTGAAAACATGGTGGGCACTAGGTTGGAGGAGGTGACTCTAGAGCAGGGGTCTCAAACTCAACTTACCTGGGGGCCGCTGGAAGTAGAGTCTGGGTGAGACTGGGCCACATCAAGCGGTGGTGGTGGGCTGCTCATCCCGCGTCGCTCCCGGAGGCCGGCCCAGGCGCCGCCGGTGCTTTGAAGGCCGCAGGGCCCCTCCCCCATGCGCTGCCCGTCCCGGCAATTGGCCCATGGGCCGCGAGTTTGAGACCCCTGCTCTAGAGGGAATATAAGTGATGCTGAGCAAGATAAGACTAAATAACAGAATGTATCCTGCACCCTGCAAGGGCCTGACATTCTGAGTGACTCGTATGCCCTAAAATGCAGAGTTGCCCCAAACACCACCCACACTCTGCATTCTCCCCTGGGTCCTTTGCTGCTACCTAATCTGGGGATTTCCTGGTGGGTTCCTTCCCCGGTTCATCATGATGACAGTACATCCTAAGCTCAGGCCAAGCTCCCCATAAGACCTTGGGCCCGTTTTGGGGCACTGGCCCTTTTCCAACCGCTAACCTTGGTGCCGTGTGCATTCATGCTCTCTCTCTTGCTCACCCCTCCTAATGCCGGCAGGTGAAGCAGGTCTCATTGCGCTCGCACATCGGTGTGGTGCCTCAGGACACCGTTCTCTTCAACGATACCATTCGCAACAACATCCGCTACGGCCGTATTGATGCCACCAATGAAGAGGTGATAGAGGCAGCGATCACTGCTAACATCCATGAACGTATCCTCACCTTCCCGGATGGTGAGAGCCACTTCTCTGGTTCATCCACTCCTCTTCCCTAAGGCCTCTAACCTACCCTGTGGGTGGCGGTGGCAGCTGTTATAAGGAGGCCCCCTGTCCTGCATAGGCAGAGCAGCAGCTTGGTTCAATCCCTGGCATATCCAGGGAGGGCTAAGGAGGTACCCTGGGGTACCACAGAAGGTCAGTATGGAGATAGTCCAAGGCTAGATGGTCCAATGATCTAGCCTGGCGTAAGGCAGCTTCCGATGTTCCTATGGAATCTGAACCGAAAGGGCTTGTTCCCCATGGCTTACCCTTTCCCTCCAAGGAAATAAAGCCAGACTTTGGACTTTCAGGGGAGTGTGGATTGTCACAGGACTCTCCTAATTTCAAATATAATCCTTTTAAAAGTGTTAAAAAAACTAGAAAATAAATGACCATGAAGGTCCAGCCCTCCACCTATAAGCCCAATAGAGTACTCGAAGGAGGGCCTTCTCTGTGATGGCGCCCTGACTATGGAATGCGCTCCCTAGAGAGGTCCACCTGGCACCGTCATTATATGCTTTTCGGCACCAGGTCAAGACCTTTTTATTTGGCCAATATTTTACCACATAGTAATTTTAATTGTGAAATGACTTATTTAGTTTATTTTAAATGATGCTCAGTATGGAGTAGTTAATTTATCTTATTTTATTGAAGTCTGGAATAATGTTGTAAGCCATCCAGAGACGACAATAATGAACGGCCTAAAATTTTTTAAAATAAATAAAATATGAGCAGTTGATTTTGGTTTAGTCTAGCAAAACTAGACTAAACAAAAGAGACCTTGGCCAATGAGAAAAACAAGACTGGCTTTATAGGCTATGCTTTAAGAGTTGTCTCATTTCCTTTTCCTATTGCCAGGCGCCCCAACTAGTAGTCTTTGGGACTGCTAAGCCTGTTTCTGGAGATAGCAACTAATCCTCTTTGGCAGCAAGACTGGGAGGTCTAGCAAGGAGCCAGAAACAGCCCTAGATTTACAGCGCTTTGCCAGTCTGCCCTCCTCGCGTAGCATTCTGCTCCTCCCCATCTGTGTGTGTCTGGCAGGTTATGATACGCAGGTTGGCGAGCGGGGCCTGAAGCTGAGCGGTGGGGAGAAGCAGCGCGTCGCCATTGCTCGCACCATCTTAAAGAACCCCCAGATCATCATCTTTGATGAGGTAAAGGACAAGAATCACTGGCTGTACTATTGGTAGCACTATCAGTTCCCCAAGTGGCAGCCAGTATGTGGCCCAGATGGGAAGGTGTCAGTAGGCCGGAGTGAACCCCAGAGTGTTGCAGAAGTGTCAGCAGACCTTTAGGGGGAAGCCCTCTGGGGGGGAAGAATCCATCCCTAAAGAGCCCAGTGGGGACTGTGTGAGCCCAGTGGACCCAGAAGGAAAAAACAGGAAGGAGGGAGGGCGGGAATGACCCCCGTCCCCACTGAGGTGCTTTGTTGCTGGTCCTCCTTGGAATTCCCTTTCCCCGCTTTCCTTTGCCCTCTCTGCATCCTCTCTCCTGCAGCCTAGTCTCTGGAAACAGTTGGGAGGAGGTTAATGCTTCAGCTGGATGCATGTGGGAGTCTCCCTCCCTCTCCACCATGGCACCTGGCGACCCGATCATCTCCCTTGTAGTTTCTTTTGACCCAGTGGGACCTCCCCACTTCTCCTGTCAGTGCTCTCGGCAAGGGCAAGAACACGAAGGTCCCCCCTCAGGCTTTGTGCCATGGTGCCACCATGCTCTGGGTAACTTGCAAGTGCAGATCTTGAGTGTGAGGGTCCATGACCTTTGCTCCTCTGTCCGACTGTACCCGGATCTTACAGGCAACATCAGCTCTGGACACCAAGACTGAGAGAATCATCCAGGCATCCCTGGCTAAGGTTTGTGCAAACCGCACCACCATCATTGTGGCTCACAGGTAAGTTGAAGTATCCTGCCAAAGGAACTTTATGGGGGGAACAGTTGCCACAGCCAGTGGGATAGGTTGGTAATTGTAGACCCTGGACATAATGGTCGTATGCCCTCCACCCCCCACTGTTTAGACAGCCATGTGAATTATTTCAGTTGCAAAAGAGAGAACTAATGTTTTCATTGTCTTTCTACTCATGTGCGTGTGCTTTCTCTCACACACACACCACCACAATTCTCTGCTTTACAGCTGGTTTTATATTCCTGATACATTAGAGAAGAAAATTCCTTGTGCTAAACCTGATAAAAATTAGAATACTCTGAGCATGTGCTGTCTTGCATTTTAAATTCACTGATTCATGGCAGCATCCTAACTAAGGGTCTAAAATGGAAGTTTGCCTTTGCTGCCCTGACTCTAAGGAGTGCATACTGTTTCGTTCTAGAGAAGGGCAGTCTATTTAAAAGTAAACGATAAACATCTATAACCGCAGGCATCCTGGCTACTCTGAAAATTAAACAGCAAGAAAGAACACTGTGATGCTCTGGTCCAGATGTTGATGCCACTGTCTGGGTGGGCCTTTGGGCACCCTCGGGCTACCAGGCCCTGGGCTTTGGCCCCCAATTCCAGCTCTAGCCACATCACTGGCCAGAGTTTTAGCACAGGGCTGAACAACCTTGGAGATCTGTCAGGGATGAGAACTGGCTAGAGTAGGCATCCTCCAGATCTGTTGGACATCTCCCAGTATCCCCCCTGGGATGAGGCCTGCTGTTGAATGGCCACGTAAGACCAAACTCTTCTGGAGGGTGCCAAGCTGGAGTAGGGGATCCAAAGGACAGGAGCACCAGTAGTGTGGCGGAACCCGGGCAGATGTGGCACTGGTACTTCTTTATTAATGGGGATGTGGAGGTCATGGCTCACGCCTCCAGAATTCCCTGTCTCCTCCAAGTTGCAATTCTTGGAATGCTTGGGGCACAAGGGAAGAATGAATTTTCTCAACAATATATTGTTCCCCCTGAGTTACTTTGGAGGCTACGTGGTGTTCAGTGAGCAATTAAGAGCTATTCATGTTACAAAAGATTTGCTGAAAAATCCTAGAATTAATATGGATCAGAACAGCTGCCTGCATTTCTGGACCCTTCCTGAGGCATGGGTATGGGGACTGTCATGATGAGTGCCTGCACTTCAGTGTCTGCTGTAAACCTCTAAGAAAGCCTTCCCGGCCATGCAGATTTGAAAGCAATCCTTGGTAGTAGTGCTTGTAATGATGTCAAGATGCAGAGCGGTGGTAGTCCTAGAACGGGGTCTGCTGCTTTGCCCTTGTTCATTGTTGCAGCAGAGAATTGTTGCATCTCTGGCTGTTCCTCCAGCTTGCATTTTGGCTGGACTGCCTGGTCTCCCAGCAACTCGCCGTTCTTCCCTCTCCCTGCCCTTTTTTCAGAACCTGGGAAAAGGGGCAAGTGAATGCTTTTGGCCCCAACCCTCCAGAGGCCCCATGCTTCACCTAAGCACTGAACGTGAGCTGAAGACTGGCAGGGTGTGGGGGTGAGGCAGTTGTGTGTGGCAGTACGCCAAGTCAGAATGGTGTTTGAGTGTCCATTCATGCTGGTGAGTCAGCAAGCTAAGACTCTGCAGAGCAGCTCTCCATGGAGCCCGGCACATCTTGTGCCTGCCTTTGCTATCTGCCCAGGGCTGAACACATTCTCCGTGCTGCTGCCGCTCCGCCCGTTTAAGGCCGCTTCATGGCAGCACAGTTGCCTATAGGTAGCTCTTGCATCAGGGCCGGTTTTTGTTGGAGAGGACAGAGCTTCATCCTGTGCTCTCCACTGGGTCGAGGGGGCAGGGATCATTCTGGCTTCTTGGTAACAGCCGTAGTGATGGCAGTTTCTTTGCAGATTGTCCACTGTGGTTAAGGCGGATCAAATCCTCGTCATCCGGGAGGGCCGAGTGGTGGAGCGAGGAAGGTAAAGTTGTGGACTGTGCCCAGGGCTGCATGCATTCCATGATAAATAAAGGCTGTGTTTAGGTATTGCAAGCAAGTACTCTGTATAAATTATACAAATAGAGACAACTTGCATAACGTCTTTATTTTGCATAATTTATCCCCATGTTATTAGTCATGGAAAGTGGCAGCAAGTGACACAAAACACTGGAGCCAAACCATCAGAAGTCCCTGGCTTCTTGGATTTCAGTCTGTTCATATTTAACCATATCTTTATAACCCCAAAGGACTAGAAACTTACTCCTTCTTTAAAAAGAAAGCTGAGAATTCTTGCATAAAGACTCAGAGACACTGAGTACCTTTTTTTTTTTTTTTTGGAATAACGCTATTTTCCTCCTAACCCGGCTTCAACTGGAGATCCCTTTCACAGGACCGAAGGGACGAAAGATGTATAAGCACCCACTCTTTAACACCCATCTGGCCAGTTCGCACAGGAGAGGGAAAACAAAAGCCGCCTCCGTGTTCCAGCATTCCATCTGCTTTCATGCCAAACTCCCACACGCCACCTGCCAAGTCTTTGCCACTCCATCCTACTCCAAGGGTGACCAATATGGAGATATTTAAACTGCAGAAATCTGCAACTGACATGCTGAGTAGCTTTTGCCTACTTGGAGGCAACCCTGCATCTTGGAGGGTTCACCATAAACCTGCCTTTTATCTTTGGTTCCAGCAGTGTTTTCCCTCTTGGCCAGGTTGTGGCGACCTATTTATGGAAGTTGGCCAGATACCAGCAGAGTGGCCTCAGAGTGTATGTGTGTATGTCTGAAAAGACACCCGGTGAATAGTGGGAAATGGTGGCTCTGCGGACGGCTCTTTCAGACTCAATGTGCCCTCCAGGGAGTCCTTGGCATTAACTATCCCTTCACCTTACAGGCACGAACAACTGATGAGGAAGGGCGGCATGTATTCCGACATGTGGCTGCAACAAGGGAGTGAGAAGCCAGGCGGCTTGGATGTGGAGAGCAAGGAGAGTGCAGAGACTGAGAACAAGGCGCAGAGCAAGGAGAACACAGAGGCGGAGAGCAAGGAGGGTGGTACTATCTACAACCAGCCTGCTAGTTCTGAAGCTGCAGCTGAGTCCACAGCTGAGTCCGCCAGCACAGCATCACACCCAAGCACCGGCAGGAGCACCGCCACTTCTGAGTCATAGCCAAGCAAAGGGGTACACTATTGAGCAGCCGACAGGGATGATCCACAGCCCCTGCTGGCTCAAAAGAAGAGGCAGGGACCACCTCTGCCATCCTATTTGTGACTTTTGGTGTCAACAGGGAAGAAGCTGAAGTCCCCAGAGCACATGGCGGCAGATCCACCTTAGAAATGTGCTCCAGGAAACCAGGCATGAAGAAGGCTAGACTGAACAGCTCCCAGTGTTTTCCTTTCTTCATGAGTGGGGTCTGCCCGTAGTGTTAATGTATCCTCCTAGCCGCTGCCAGACATCCAGAGAAGTGTTGCTCCGTGATCCAGGGGTGTTACCAGTGATTACTGGAAGAGGAGACAAGGGCCAGGGCCATCCTGCCCAGCCGTTGTCCTTGCTGAGATGAATTGTGGGAGAGGTGGGGGCATGCAGGAGTGTTGCCAGCCTTTGGTATGCAGCTGCAAAAGATGCCTGGAAAAAGGCTGTGTGTTTTCACAGGTTCTGATGTTGGAATGTCTGTTTTGATTTTCATAAACTCTGTTTTCAGATCCACCCATGGATCCAATGTTTTCCACTGTCGGCTACAATACGACTGACTAGGAGGGATGCTGGATGGTGGTTCATTTTTCCTACTAGTGTGAGGATAGCAAGCAGTGGTTCTCAAAGTAGGTTTCAATACAGGTCACACTAACTTGGGTTGTGGGGCCCAAAAGGCACAGGGGATCCACACACATTGAGTGATTGTTTAAATTTAACATACATGCAATCGGATTCAAGCACACACCCCAGCAAAAAACCTCTAGTATTGGCTAGAAAGGCCAGGGCAGAGGAAGAGAACTGCCCATCTACCTTTCTTCCAGCCCAGCCTGTTTCTTCGGCCTGATGGCTCAGTAAAGCTAACGTGCAGAAGGATGCCGTGTTTATGGCCATCGGTTTCAAGGCCACCCTTGCAGCTTCAGGCATGGAGTTTACAGGAGGGATCCAGTGAATGTAGCTGTAAGAGGAGTCTTGCTGGATCAGACCAAAGCTTTATCTAATCCAGCTTTCTGGGCACCAGGAGGCTGGCCCAAATGTGTGACAAAGGATGGTGCCTAGGGACAGGTTGAGGGCTGTCTCCCGCAGCCCCCTCCCCCAAAATGCAGCAGGGTTGCAGCCCTGCTTAGGCAACTACTCCTCCAGCATGCAAGGCTTTTGAAATAGCAGCAATTTCAAAATGAGCTGAGAACTATGAAGGTGGGGGAGGCAGCACTCCTGCATTACACTGTCATCCTGCAAACAAGCCAATTTGTTGACTTATCTCGGCCTTGGTGCCATCCAAAATGTGTTGGAGTGTAATTCCCATGCTTCTCAGCCAGCATCACTTCTTGGAAACAGGGCAGAAAAATGACTGCATGGCAGAGCTTTAAAGTCAGGGGTCCTTGCTTTCTTCCTTTCCATGATCCAGTTGGTCTGGTGGTTGAGAGCACGGGACTGGGACTCAGGCAACCTGGGTTCTAACTCCTGCTCAGCCATGGAGCCAGCTGGGTGAGTTTGGGCCAGCCTCCTGGGCCGTCACAGACTCTCAGTCCAACCTACCTCACAGGGTGGTCCTTGTGGGGATAAGACTGAGGAGGAGAATGATGGAAGCTGCTTTGAGTTCTTAAGAAAAAAAAGCAGGCTATAAATCTAATAAATAAATGATCCAGACATTGAACCCATTTACCTCCCAGTGCACCTGGAAGGTCTAGCTCCCAGTTTATTCCCATAGAATGAGTCACACTGAGTGCTCATTATAAAATGAAAGCTGCTGCGGGCCATGATTCTCACAGCCACAGAGTGTAGCCAGTCTAGGCCCCAGCCAGTTCTCAGCACGAAGAAAGCCAAGACACAGGGACACAGGCCAGTGAGTCTCTACAGCTATCCATGGATCACTTCTTGGAAACAGAAGAGCAGTGACTCGGAAGCCTGGCATAAAGGTCAGCACTTTTGCTCTGGAAGACGAAGATAGAGAACTTGTGCGATGTCAGGCGAGGAGAACAGTAATGGCCACACTGGCGATGTACCAGATACCAACTAGTGTCCCCCCGCCGCCTTTCTTTCCTCCTGTGCAGGGGGAACAACAGCTGTGTGTCCTTGTGTCCTCCACTGACTTTCCGTTGCAGGCAGGCTTGCGGCTCGCAGCACTTCTCACCCCAGCAATGACGTGCACACGGCAACAGCAGAAGCAACCCAGAGGAGCGGCACTTTATTTCATGGGATTTGTCGTTTCACTGCATGCTCTTGCCCACTTCTTTTTGTCCCCAGAGGGCCTTTCGCTATTTACAGCCAACGAAATGGCAGTTGGGGGGGGGGGGACGCACGGCCTGCTTCTCCAGGTCTAGCACGGAAGAGGGGGAGGAAGCAGCGCTTCTCAGGGCAACGGGGACAGGAGGGCATGTGCTGCGCATTGATGGCACGCTGCCCTATTGGCCCATCCCTGCTTGCCCTCTTCCTGTCCCCCTGGGGGCCATATTCCCAGCAGTGCTATCCCCCTGCGCTGCGTGTGTGTGTGTGTGCGCGCGCACGTGTGCCTGCGGTGGGGAATTCCCTATTTCCACGTGCATACTGTTGGCAGGGCGTTGGGTCAGGATCTTGCTACACCTGGCTTTTTTGGCAGCTGGAGATGGCCTTGGAGAGTCCAGTGCAGCAGCTTACTCCTAAAGGCCTCAGCAGTGTTCAGAACAGTCCCACACGTAGCCCACCGGGGGGCTGCAACAGAGAGAGCCACCCACGGGCTTGGAAGCCGCCTGGGCAGTGGGAGTAGGGGAAGGGTCCACGGCTACAGAGCAAGGCTTTGATCCTCAGGCTCAGTCCTCCTCCTGGGGCAGCTGCTGGTGCCGACTCTGATACCACAGCATGGTGGGCAGGTTCTGGCAGCCCTGGTAGCGACGCTGGCGCTCCTCCTCGCCCAGCGGGGGCACGGAGTGGCAGGGGGCTCCTGCTAGCGTGACGTTGAGCAGCTGGGCTGGGGTACCAGAGGCAAAGACTGCAGACCAAGGGCCCACCTGGAGGAAAGGAGAAGCCGCTTCAGTCTGGATGGCCACTTGGTAAGTCGTAAGCCCGAGGTGAGGAACCACTCTCAGCCAGAGGGCCAAATTCAGTCTTACTGGGCAGGGCCAAGGGCAAAGCACGTAGAGCCAAAACAAAATTCTTGCCACCGGGAACTAAGCTTCGGGAGAAGCATTGCAGCCCTTAGAATGTGCAAGTGGGGACTGCACGAAAGCCGGCCAAATGTCCAAGAACTGCTGGTTGGGGCCTTCTGGGGAACTCGGGAAGGCTGGATTTGGTTTTCAGCCTGGAAGAGCCACACCCCTGACATAAGCATTTATACAGCCCTTTAAGGTGTCTGAAGTGCTTCAACTATAACGTGCTTGGTGATCTGTACAATTACCCTGTAAAGTTGGCCAGCAAAATAAAACAGATTAAACCAGGCTTGCAATTTCTTATCTGCTCTAAAAAGTGCAGATTTTAAATGGAATTACATTAGGTTCTGTTCCACTTGAAATCAATGAGAATAGTTAGACCTTATTTGAGTTGTACTCATTTCAATGGGAATTGGGGACAACTAACTTAATCTGTATCCGATTGATGGATTGCAAATATCTGTTCCAACTACTTCAGATGGCACCACCTTTTTTTCCTATTGACAACAGTGTACTTTCCAAGCAGTCAAACTAGTGAAGCACAAAGTAATGAAACTCAAGTTTTTTCCTGCCCAAGGATTCACAGTGCACATCAAAAGGCAACTTTGCCGCACATTTCCACAGGCTTTGCATATTTTCACTGCAGCTGAACCATGTGCACATTTTAAAAAGCATTCATTTCCTCAAAGTCAGCAGTGGCCATGTGGCAACTTCAGTGTGTCTCATGAAACCGTCTGTAGCTAAGCATTTCTCTGTATTGTTGCTTTCCAGCAACTTTCCCGAGAGGTCGTTTTTGCCCTACACAGCACTTCAGCGGCTGAAAACTAGCCAGGCAGGGAGATCAGAAGACGGCTCAGCTGCGTAAGCAGCAGCTCTGTGCATCGCACGTGCTGCAGCTGCGTTCACCGCTTCTGGCCCTGAAGACACCGTGCCCGGCCTCCTCCTGCCTTTGAACTGAAGCGGCACCTGTTGCTCAGGCCACATGCCAAACCTCAATGTTAGGACAAGGGCCTCCTACGCACTATTTTGGGGACCCTGGTATTGTGATCAAAATGAACAAGCCGCGTTGGGGTCGCTTTAGGAGCGATAGCTCATTAGCAGAGCGATGCTTGGCACACAGATGGCCCTGGGTTCAACCCTGATACTTCCAGCTAAAAGCAGGGTTAGGGTTAGGATTGGGCAGTGCCTGCCGGTCAGTGCAGACAAGACTGGGCTACATGGACAGTCCAAGCTAGTATAAAGTGGCCTCTTCAGTTACGAAGAGCTCCTAACTTGGCACCCTCTAAAGCCAGGGCCCTTGAGAATCATCATGCTGCTTCCCCTGGCTGGTTTTGCTCCTCATGACACTTACCGGCAAGATATGCTGAAGCAGACACTGGTCAGGCTGTAGCCCGGCCCAGAATTCGGCAAACGCTGACCCACCACTGGCGGTGGTGGCAGTGCTGCGCACCAGCACCACATTGGGATGGCGTCGTGATGCCCGCAGCTTCTTTGCCAGCGGGCCCGAATAGCTCTGGTCCAAAAAGAGGAAGACTCTGCGGGCATTGCAGTTCTCCAAATCAGCCAGGAGCTCAGAGATGGGGTACCGCTCCTTAGGATCTGCCTATTGTGGGGGGAAAGGCCAGCTCATTAGCACCTGCCCCTTTGTCACGGCCCCTTCCCTGCAATGCTGCAGTTCAGAGATCAAGGGAATTCCACTGCCTGGGAGTTAAAAGAGAAGGATTAAGTGGGAAAGAGCAAGCCAGGGCCAGCACCCACTGCAGAAACCAGTGTGGTTTTCTCCCCACAGGCACACATGAAAGGACTGGACGGGCCTTTGAAGAAAACCGATGGAGGGGGCTGGAGCCTCCACCTGCAATTCCATCCTCATCAGTCTTTTGTCTCCCAGTTGGACTGTCCAGGACATGCTGGGACAGGTGGGGTGACCCCTCCCCTCTCTCTGCAAGAGGAGTTCAGTTCGTTCTCTATTTGCACTCAGTGCAATTTGGTCACTTGCAGATGGACAAACGCAGGCCAAGAAAGGGCCTTTTAGGAGGGCTGTCACTGCTTGGTGTACCTTTGGGAGCAGCCCAACATTTTCTTCTCCTTCTCTGGCCATCGAATGAACTTGATTGCTGGCTGCAGGTGTGAGAGGAGGCAAAGCCACCGCGGCACCCGCCCCAAACTGTGAGCCTTTCCTGGGCCTCATTTTCACTTGGGAATCAGTATATAATTCAGATTCCATACTGAATATTTTGTGCCTGCTATGTATGCTCCACAGTTGTACACAAGGGCAGGAGAATGGGGGACAAGATGACCTCCTCACCTCACCACACCCTACTTGGATTGTGCCCCCCCCCCCACACACACACAGACAGACACACATTCAGTAGCCTCAGGACAGTCCAACAACAAAGGCACAGCATAATATCTATGATAAAAGCCTGACTAAAATAAATATTAAGTCTTAAAATAATGGGAAAATAAAAAGGGTTTGGCCTGGAGCCGAAAAGAATAAAGTGTTAGTGCCAGGTGCACCTCTCTCTAAATAAAAAGGTCTAATCGGGAAAAGCCACCATCTGTTTTGCGCACAGAGAACAATTTTCCTCGATCAAGACTGGATCACTTTCAGTAAAAGGAAATTTCAGCCAGAGGGACACATTTTGCTTTGGAGAGTCTCCTGAGGGCTGCGTTTCAGGCACAAGCAGACCAAAGGGTAGGTTCTTATTGCTTAACTCTCCAGAGAAAGTCTTCAGAGAGATGTTTCTGCATGGGGGGGAACATTAAAAAAAAAGCCAGGAAACCACAGGATGATTGGTGGCCAGGGGAAGGGGTGTACGGCTGTCTGGGCAATCCTGCAGGGTTGGCTTTGGCACCCACCCCTGAGGTTCTGCACCCTCTTATCATGCTTGGGTAATAGTGACAGAAGGGTTTGGCTTGGTGATACCATCCTGGACAAGAAGAGGAGGGAAGGGTCATGTCAGTGAGTGAGGCGGCCTATGGCATGATCAGTGCCAGGGCAGAGCACGCTTGTGAGTTAGTCCTTCCCAGGAGAGCCCACTCAAGCCGCCCTGTGGCCTAAGTGGCCCACTGGGCAACCACTCCTCCATCCTTCAGGCCAGATCCACTTACAACGCCGTTGCGGTTGGCATCCCACAGCAGTGCAGTCCCATCGCTGGCTGCGGGGCTGTTGAGGTAGAGCACCAGTGAGTCAGCGCAGTGGAGGCTCCGGCAGAGCAAGGCCAAGTGGGAACGGATCGCCAGCTTCTCTGTGGCTGGATGCACATCGCCCACCTCCACGGCTGCTGTGCAGGAGGGAAGGCGCGAATGACCCTCTGTGTGCGGCTGTTTCCTCCCACCCGAGCCCTCAAGGTGCCAGTGGACCTCTTCTCACTTGAGATGCTCACATCCCACTTACCTTGCCCTTTTGGGAAGCAGCCAGCACTGGGAAGGGGCCCCTTTGGATGGGCATGGGGGTACTTGCCCAATAAATTGCTTTGTCCGTGTCATTCACACTGGCCATTGTTGTTAGGGGCACCAAGAGTCCAAAGGCCATACCCACCACCAGAGGCTGATTGCTTGTGCTTTCATACCTGGCACTGGCTATGGCAGGATGGCACTTTCAAATGGAAGACCCCATTTGGCACGTGATGCATGATGGGAGTAGCTGGAGCAAATCAACAGCAGTTGAGGATCAAGGGGTTCCAGCCATTGAGTACTAGTCCTTGGTATCCAAATCCTATTGGCAGGGAAAGGGCACCCACCCGGGAAAGCAAGGGGCCTTCCCACCCCCTGCACTGGCCATCTGGCCATCTTGCACTGGTACCTGAGGCCTGCCCTTCGCTGGCAAAGAAGGCCTTGATGTGCTCTTGGCGGAAGCCATTCCGTCGAAGCATCTGATGGAAAAGCATCAGGTTCTGAGCATGGTGGGGGTAGATGACCTGTTCCTGCCAGCCACCTAGGAGAGAGGCACCATCAACAACCCAGAAAACTGGGGGAAGAAAGCCTGGCTTTGGCTGCAAAGGGTCAAGAAAGAAAAAGCATTAATTCTGCCCCTCGAGGAGAAAGATCCTTAAGCTCAAGCCCGAACAAGAGGGACTGAACATTAGATTGGACACATCCTCTCTCAAGGCATCCATCCCCATCCTACCAGCAACCTCAACCATTGTTCTGCCACTGCAACCAATAAGAAAATGGTGATCTGGGAAACCAGGGAACAAAGTTTGCCCTCCCCTGACAGCCAGCTGGACTATAGGAGGAAATGACTGGCATCCTGCAAGCCACAGTGCTGCAGGCTGTGCGAAGGGCTCAAGCTCCTGCCTTTCCCATCCATTCCAAAGGGAACCGGCACCTCCTAAGAGCCCCCATGTGCTCCTCCCACAGGCCACACCTGCAATCAGTACTGCATGGTCACACGTTTGATACATGCGGCACAACTTGTACATCGGAAGCTGCTGGCGATGGCACCTCCGTGTGTTCTTGTTGAGCTCACAGTAGGCAGCTGTGGAGCTGGAGCTAACGAGAGGCAGAGGCTGAGGGCATGGGCTGTATCCTCGGAGATCTGCAAAAAGGAAGAAACATAAAAACACAAAAAAGAGCGAACCAGGAGGGGTCTCCTTGGCCATCTAGTCTGACCCCGGCTTCAGTCGGCTCTGCTCATGGCACGCTTACCATGCAACAGAAGCGGGAAGAATAGGAAGGCCCCTAAAAATGGAACAAGGAAAGGATGTGTGGGGTGTGGCAGGTGAAGGACAGGCTCAGGCCAGTGAGAACTGAACGGTCCTCCCAATGCAAGAATACAGAAGCTGCCTTATACTGAGTCGGGTCATTGGTCTAGCTCACTATTGTCTACAATGACTGGCAGCAGCTCCCCAGGATTCCAGGCAGGTGTTTCTCCAGC
This sequence comes from Varanus komodoensis, assembly GCF_004798865.1. Lineage (NCBI taxonomy): Eukaryota > Metazoa > Chordata > Lepidosauria > Squamata > Varanidae > Varanus > Varanus komodoensis. The sequence goes on from NW_025335798.1 coordinate 2,491,903, forward strand.
CCTACGTGGAGATGCCAGGAATTAAACTGAGACCCTCCTGCGTGCAAAGTGGGTGCTCTGCCACTGAGCTACAGCCCCTCCAAAATTCTAAGCTCTTCTTGCATATATCTCCTCGAATTTACCACTGCTGCATCTCATCTTGCGTCATGACCTACCTAACAACCTTTCACTTCCCAATTCATCAAAGAAGGCATTTTTGCCCAGTTTACAATTTGGGTGTCGTTTCACTGAGCACTGAGATTCAGAAACATCCCTGCCTGGTTACTATTTGCTTCCTTCCAACTGCCCTTTTTTCCTGGTATTTCAGAGGGAAGCTGCCATGTGGAGGGATTTACATAGCAGAAACTACTGTACAACTGTGGAGAGGCCGGCCACCTCCCCACCTCATAATTAATCCCAAGCCCAATTCAAGTACCTACCCATGCAGTGCAGCTTTTGCAGGTGTTTCGGGTCCTGTGCCACCACCACTGTTGGTAGAAAATGGATTTCACAGAGCCCGACAGGGGGCTCCTCACGGCGAGCACGGCCAACTGACCTCTGGCTCCGTCCTTTGCCGCGTCCCGGCCTACGCTTCAGTTGGTTTTCACAGTGGCTCCTTTGGGCAGGAGTTAAGCATTCATAGCTGCCTGCATGGAGAGCATGACATATTTGGAAGAGCACCCTCCCATGCAATTTGGTTTTGGGGGCTTTTCTTTTCTTTTCTTTTTTGCAAAAACATACAGTATGTTACTAGACCTGTGGGGGCAAATGGTGCTTCTGTGTTAACAGTAAACAGAACAATCAGTTCCTGGTGTTAGATCAGAGCTTTCTTTATCACAGAGATTGGAAGAGCAGATTTGCACAAAATTAATTCTCTTGTTCATTGGCTGTTTCTGACCAAATTCAGAAACCATTAAACTATTCAGAAGACTAGGTCATCAGTAAAGGTGCATTTACTATAGAGATCAAATAGTATGCACAAAGCTATTCTGACAGCGCACTAACCCTTCCTTGTGAACCGTGCAAAGCTAAGTCAGACTCATGTTTCCTCAAGCCAATCTAATGCTGGTTTAGACAGAAGAATGTGACTTACAACCCCCGGCCCCATCACCAAGCAAGCTGACTAAATTGGTACAGGATTGTTCTCTACATGAAAAATCCTTGGTGACAAAGAGGGGGAAGGTCAGTTCAGCTGCAATATCTGGCTGATTAAACCCTACAACCATGCCGGTTCTGATTTACTAAAAAGGTGGCCATGATTAATAACATAGATTTTCAATGTAAATTATTACAAAATATTACTGTTAACTTTATTTAACATAAGTACTCACAAAAACTGTGCACAACAGCCACTGCCTGAAGAGAGACATTTCCCCTTATTTCAGTGGCTAGAACAAATACCTTTTCTAAAATGGGACCTTTTTTGGAATTATTTTCTTTTCAGAATGATGTCCTTTTTCATAGATGTACTTATGTAATTTTGCTAAACTAATAAATTAATTAACTTAATATGTACAATCAATCTACTATATTTTCCATAATCAGTTAACATTGCTACATTTCAGCAATAGCAATGAAAAATTTGAGGAAAAAAACACCAGTGATTAATTTACGTAATGGGAAGTGATAGGATTTAAGCCTCATTCAAAACTTACACTTGGTAGCAAGAAAATATTGCTCAGTTACAGAGGGCTGAAGGAAATACATTCTTTGCAGTCTCATGTATATTCATCATGTCTTAGATTCCAAAGTGGCCCTAGGGCTCGATCCTGGCTCAGATAAAGTCGCCCAGACATCTTAAATGTTATTAGCCCATCAGGCATATCCATGCAGAGGGCTAAGAGAGATTTCATCCCACTGCGCTTCTGCCTGTGGTTCTCTGCATTGCTGCAGCCTGACCTCTTCTCAGTCATCCCAGATTGTAGGATACAGAACAATGAACCTAAACAAGAGTACACCAGGTCCAGGCTAGACTAAAGGAAGAATTTCCTAACTGTCAGAGCAATAGGACAGTGGAACCAGCAGGCAAGAGAGGTTGTGTGCTCTTCCACACTAGAGGCATTCAAGAAGAAAACAGAAAGTTATCTGAGTGGGGTGGTGTAACTGGCATCCTGCACCAGCAGGGATTGGACTGGATGGCCTTCTTGGCCCCTTCTGACCCTACATGATTTCCCACAACAGTCAGTCACTGTGTGCTGCCACAGCCTTAATACATTCTTGGGATAGCCTCTGCCCACTCCACTTTCCTCTCCTTCTAGATCTGTCAGAACAGGCGTGTTGGGCTCTGCAGACCCCTTCAGCACTGTACAGTAGAGAAGAGCCAGGAGCAGTTGCCCCTGAGCCTGGGCATCTTCCACCCTGTGCACTGACATGAAAAAGCCTCACAAACCAGACTCAGATGTCATCACAGACCCCCACAGAACCAGAAAAAGACCACTGAGTGTGGAGGTGGCTGTTCCTCCTCCTGTCCCCCAAGTCTTGCCGGAAGGCCATTTTGAGAGCCTGGGACTTCAATAATCTCCACTGTGTTTGCCATCCCCAGGATGAAGGTGGTGTTGGGAAGGCTGTGCAGATTTTTCAACGGTGGGATGTAGAAGGAACAGGAAAGAAAGAAATCCTGGAGAAATCAAGTTGCCTTTCTTATTTCACAGGATCTCAAAATCAGAACGATCAACGAGTTTCTTGTACAGTGAGCACACACCTAACTCACATCTCCTGTGCCTAGCACTAATCGTGCATACAAGGGAATGGCACACAGCAGAGAGCAAGAACCACCATCCCAAAAAAGTTGCAGAGGAGGTAGCTCAAGATCACCTGAGCAAGTGAGCTCGTTCACATGCTCTGGGGAAATGATCAACAAATCAACCGACATTCCCCTCTCCCAAGTCACTAGCCAATCTTTTTGATCCCAGATACAGCCATTAGCTCTCACAGATGAGCAAAACCCAGCCACAGAGACATCATCAGGAAACTTACTTCCCATTTCCAGTACCTTGAGACAGACACTAACGCAGCTTAAATCAAAGTTCAAAAGCTACAAAACCTCTGGACAAGGGATGTGGTGAGAGCAAAGAAGACCGGGGGAGGACACAGGTAGAAGCTTGGGTGCTGTATAACTTAGTCTGGGAAAAGAAAGCCCTGGGGGTTAGAAGGGTCAAATGGTGCAGGAGATGAAATGCCGCTCCAAGGGGGAGACAACGCTAAGCACAGTGCCCGATTTCCAATCATGAAAGGCAGGACTGCGCCTCGCAAATGTTTCCTGTTGCAAAGCACTCACTTTAAGTCAATAATTTATTTTAGGCCAGGCCGTCGACTGCATACAGACACTAGGTGATGGAGGACAGGGAACTTGCTGCTAAAAGACCCCACTCAGCATATGTTCAGAGGCAACATCATCCAACATTATACCAACATGTTCTCGGACCGAGAGGCAGTGAATAGCGGGTGGGCCTGCCGTGAGTGCAGAGAGAGCGTAAGGGCCTAGGACAGCAGGAGCCGAAACGAGCAGCGGGGGATCCTGCAGTCTCTCGTCCGGAGCGGGCGCGAGCCAGCGTGTGCGCGCTCCACGCCGGCAGGGATGTGGCCTTCGGTTCACTCACCCACGTAGAGGCGGTCACGGCTCCGGCAGCGACGCGGGCTGGTGTTGAAGTCAACATAGAAGAGCAGGAGCGGGTGGCCGAAATTGGCGCCGGGGCTGGGGTCCAGCACGAGGAGGGCGTCCTGCCCCGAGGCGGGGCGCGGCGGGCCGCCGCTCTGGTTGCGCCCGGGCACGGCGGGCGGCCGGTCCCCCCAGCCGTCGGGCAGGAGCGCGCGCACCTTGTGGCCCGGCCGGGCGGGCTCCGAGACGTAGACGGCGGGCCCGGGCCCTTGCGAGAGCCGCGCCAGGCGCTGACACTGCGGCCGCGGCAGGAGCCCGCCGCGCTCGGGGCACTGCGCCGCCGCCACGTGCCGCAGCGCCGCCGCCGCCCAGCGCGCCACCCGCGCCTCGGAGAAGCGGCTCCCCGACGGGGCGGCGGCCGCGCAGGTCCACGCCAGGGAGGCAGCCGCCAGCGCCAGCAGCAGCCGCGGGGCCATGGGGCGACCGGAGCCCTCGCCGCGCGCCCCGTGGCAGCTCCGCGCTCTCTGCCGGGCCAGCGGGGCTCCTAGTCCCCGCCCTGCCCCGAAAGGAGGAGGCTGGGCGTGGGGGGAGCTTGCGGCTGTATCCCTCCCAGCCGTCCGATCCCCTCCTGGAGGCTCCTGCTCTTCTCTTTTCTGAGGGTCCCACTGCCCCTCCTCCTTCGCTCCGACGGGGCATCTTATTCCTTTCCCGGCGGGGTCTGACGCGATTCGTCTGCTGTCCACATGGAGAGTGACAGGAATCGCGGACAGACCACCCGTCGGATAATTGCTGGGGCCCGGGGGTCAAGATTAAGAAGAAACCGGGCGAAAGTGGGAGGAGGGCTGGTTTGGGAAACGCTTCTGCGCGTTTTAAAGCGGTTCAAACCCTAGGAAAATTGACCGCGATAGAGGGCCTCTATCCAGGGGCAGAGTGCGCTTTTCAGCCATGCTGCCCATCCGTAGGGCGTGGAAGCAGACGCACGGCGAAAGAGCCGCCAGAGATCCGGCTTCCAGGCGGTCCGTGAGCACCTCCAGCGATGAGGGGTGCTCTCTGGAGCACTTTTACGCAGGAGTAAGACTCATTCGACACGGGTAGGGGTTGTTTCTGAGCAGAAATGCACAGGCTGTCTGTGGATATCACCACATCTGTACAGAGAAGCCTATTTACTTATATCTTCGGGTAATTTACTAATTGCTTCTTTGCCACCCACTTTAGTTCGTATTCCAAGGACACACAAGACTGAAGAGTCATGGATCGTGTCCCTCTTTTATGTCGATCCCGTGCTGAGTCCTTCCCTAGCTTGCCCTTCCGCCCTCACACACTCGAGATCCCGTGGCGGAGATCCGAATGGAATTTCCATCCGAACGATCGACAGTGTTGCCCCATAATATACTTCGGCAACGGGCCCCCAGACTAGTGCTGAGGTGTCCACTTGGCAAGCAAAAAAGCTCCTGCTTAAAGCCCTGGCCTGGCTTTCTCCAGCTTGGCACCCTGCAGCTGTTTTGGTCTACAGTTCCCGGCATTCCTGACCAATGGCTCTGCGGGCGAAGGCTGATGGACGGTGTAGTCCAAAACAGATAGGAAGGCTGCCCTCGCATCTCCAGATAGTGAGAACCAATGGCTGAAATTTCCTGGAGAGCCACTGCAAGGCAGTATTCAACTGGATGCACCGAAGCCGTGGCGGTCCGTACCACGTTGGCGACGATCGCTGCAGTGCTTTTCAATGCGGATGACAAAAAGCGACACAGAAATGCAGCGCCAGAGGCGGGGAACCCCTTAAACTTTAAGGCCGGCTTATTGAGGACGGCTGCTGCTGGAGACAGCAGTAATTCTTCCATGAGCCACGTGGACTCAAGAGGAGCCGCTGCTCACACGCGGTTAAATCAGGGCACGAGGCAAGAGCTACAAAGAAAACATCGGAGGCAAGGTCGGAAGCTGCGAAGGCTCCTTTCGCAAGCGCAGCTTAAGCATTAGGCCAGAGCGCCGCTCGCTTGTTGTTACAGCCGGCGTGAGGGAAGGGCGGGAAGACGCCGGCTGGGCTGGCTTAGAACTTCTCCAGGCAGCCCCCGCTATGCCTGCTTGTGTTAATACATGCTGCTGAAGCGGTGACTAATTTCCAAAATGTGGCGCCGTTAAAGCTTGCCTGGGAGGCACCGGCTGCATTCTCTGACCCCAGCGTCTTACGTTTGATCCCCTGCCATGATGGAAGGCTTCGCCCTCCGTTCCAGGCCCCACGGCACCACATGGCGCTCTGGCCAGCTTGCGGGTGCACGCCTTTTAAGGCGATCTTATGCACGTCGAGACAGGGAAAAGGACCTACAACCCCAGCATTCGCCAGACAGCTAGCCGTGCTTTAAAGAGCCAACAAACCTTGCCCTTGCTGGCCGTCTTGTAAATTGACCTTTCCGCGCGGAATCACACGCCTTCTGAACTAAGAAAAGGTACCCCGCCGCGGTGAGCCCTTCCTAGCATATTTCAAGCTGCAGCTTCGTGGCACGTAAAACATCACAAGAGCCCTGCTGGATCATCAAAAAGAAACTGGACAGCCATCTGAGTGGGATGGTGTAAACTGGTGTCCTGCAACAGCAGGGGGTTGGACCCGGTGGCCTTCATAGCCCCTTCCAGCTCTGCTATTCTATGAATCCCAGCGTGGCCTCTAAGAAACCCACAAGAGCAGGATATGAGAGCGGTGGAACCCCGCTTCTCTAGCGGCTGGGGCTCAGTGGCCTGGCAATTTCCTAGCGGCGCACTTCGGCCTGCCGGCGCGCATGGGCGCAGCACCTGCGACCCTGCGCTCGACGTCTTCAAAGGGCAGTCGGGACGCGGGACGGCAGCCTTGCATTGCGAGCGCACGTACCTGCGTGCAGAAGCGGCGGCGGCGCCCGGAAGCCAATCGGCTCATTGTGCAGCGCGCTGAGCGCCTTTGCTAGAACAAACACAGTAAGCCAGTTAGCCGCTAAAGAGACGCCGCGCTTGTTTCACGACTCGGAATTACCGCGATTCTTTTTTTGATCACTGATGGACCGTCTCACTCTTTAAATAGGGATTAGGGACGGTTCTTCCTGGCACAACAAAAAGCAAATTATCGCCCTTTCGCTGCAGCTTTGGATTCCAAGTATCTCGTGTTTCAGTAATCAGGGTTTACTTTGTGTTTTCTTTAATTTTCACCTTGCTATGATTCGTGGAACCTGCGCGTAGGGTTGCCACCCTTTCGCTCACCTGTCCGTTCAAACGCGACGCACTGAAGCACACCTTAGGCAGGTGCAGGTTCAAATTCAGGGATCAAACAATGTATTAACTCTTAGTCTAGCCTACCTCACAAGGGTGATGTAAGGATAAAACACAGGTGAGGATTCTCATTCTCAGCTCCTTGTAGGGTGGTTAGGATAAAATATAATTAATGCATTTAAGGGGCAATCCTATGCATGTTCAGAGAAGAGAACTACAACTCCCAAGATGTCCCAGCCATTCTAGAAGCCTAAATGGCTCGCCCCCATTAGGCATAATGCCTTGTCTTGCTAGGAAGCCCTCCTGTGACAGCCCCCGAATTCCCTGTGTTGAGCTCCCTCCCGTTCAGTCAGTGGGTCAGGAATCAAGCAAATCTCACATTAGACAGTGTGGAAATTCTGCTTTTCCTTCCTTCCAGCTCACATTAGGAAGCTCCCTGAAACATGAATCCACACAGACAGTTTGGTTTAAAACAAGAGCATGCAGGTTCTGTATGCTATCTATTTGAATACCCACCTCTTTCCATATAAAACCTATTAGAAAACAGTTTGACGTGACTCATAGGCTTGTGACTGATTGTGAGTTTTTGCTGATCTGCAGAAGACACTGTAAATAGAAGAAACATCCAACTGCTCATATCCTTAAACTACCTAATTTGGTCTTAAATGGTGCTCAGTCACTGCACAGGTTTTATAAAGCATGCACAGGTCTTATAATATTTGAACATTTCTTAGAATGTTCTAAACATTATCCCTTCATTGTAAATGGAACACTTATGGAAAATAATAACAATCCACAATTAAACGGCACCCCATTCCCTGAGAACCAGGCATTGCCTGGGGTTGAACATCAGGTAGCAACCCCTGACTAGACTGACTGGGGGTTGAATATCCAGAAAGGGTGTGGAATATGCAAATATTTTACCACCCTTGCATACAAACCACCCTAGCAGCTATAGGACCAAAAGGGAATGCTATTAGTGCACAGGGGGACAGAAAGTAGATTGGTAAATATTTGGATGATTTTCAGCAAATCATTTTTCTAATTCCATGGTTTAACAAGATCAAAAACTACAAAAGTGATTTTTTTAAGGGGAAGGGAATAGAATGATAACAAATTTCTGGACTGAGCATGTACTCACAGGTGCTCTGTTCTTCAATTCGTAATGTTGTTTGCACAACCTGTGCTACTATTTTGTACCCGTTTCCAAGTAGTGGGGCTTAAGGTACTAGCAAAAAAAAAAGGTAAATCCTACAAGCCCACCCACCCTCCATTAGATAGATATATTTATTTTCTTCCTACACTGAAACATCTCCACAGAAACTGTAATATATGAAGGTGGGCATGAGTGGCTTCCAGGATGAGGGAGCTGCTCTGTGCATCGACACCTAAATATATCCCACTGCAATAAGCACATGTGCATGAACTGTCCTTTGATATACTGTTTTTCCCACCACCGGGGAAATGACTGCAGCAGACATCGCCTAGTACCCATGTGAGGACCATGGCTTGTGTGACACATCTCCCACCCCTGCAGTGTAGGCCCAGACAACTTATGATTTGGTAAACCCAATGGAGCCCACCGACCTTATATTGCAGCCTGCCAAATGTTCAATCATCTCCAACTCTCCACGTTTAAAGAAACAGCAGGTTTAAGTCCTTTGAGAATTGCCCTACATAGTTAGTGGGCTATAATGTTTGGCAGGTCCTGAGTGGTGGAGGCCCAGTGGCTAAGGTCATTCTGTGTTCCCTGCATAAATGCCCTAACTCTACTGAAAGTGACACCTGGCAGGGTCCACTACCAGATAACACGGTCATACTTTGGTTCTTGTATAAAAGCTATAATTCTATCGCCCCACTGCCTATTTCCTTTTCCCCTTTATTGCTCGCTATCCAAAGCATTCTGCAGACCATGAAGTACTGGAGAGACTCCCTTGGTAATGTTGCACTGTTAACGTTGCATTGGATTAATCTACTCATGTCAGAGATAGGAAAACATGGAATCTGTTCACATTTAGGGTTAATAAAAGGAGGGGCACAGGAGTGTCGAGGCTGGTAGACCTTAAGGCTTTCAAACAAACTCACATTCATATAAATTGCTGAGGGTAAGCCAGAATGTATTAACCTATTTTAAAATAGTTTTAAATTAGTTGGGTCGTTTGTTTTTGTTTTTTAGTTTGTTTTTATAAGAAACGATTTGTAGTGTCTGTTTGTGAAATTAAGTTTAATTGAAAGGAAACAAATCGACATGTTAAACACCTCTGTATACCTATCTCTACTACCTGCCCAATCTTATACAAGTTTAATCAAAACTAAATTCCACTTTGTTCAATATTATGCACTTCCAAATCATTATGCATAGATAACAGGCTTAACTTTTCAGTAAGCAATTCCTTAGGGTAGTGCCTGGTGTTCTAATGTAAGTCTCATTCACTTTAATAGATCTACTCTATGTATGTATTTAAAGCATTTATATACTGTTTGATTAGAATCATGCTCTCAAAATGGTTTACACAGTATAATTAAAATATACAAAATCCAACAATTAAAATAATTTAAAACAGATTTGCCTGCAATAAAAACATCTGTGTACAATAAAATTTCTGTAGGCTGATGCAACAACAATAATAAGAATGTAGGATGAATACTGGATAGTCTTCTCAGTCTTCATGTGCTCTTGTCTCTTGCCTTCAAGCAGGTACATTGTGGTGCAAAAAATGGGTGGGCTGCATGGTTAACATTTTGAATTAGACTTCCAGATTGTGTAAGGGTCCTGTACTTGCAAAACCAGCCCAGTTGCCTATTGGCCTTGGTCACCCTGGCAACCTTTATCAGGACTGAGGAAGTGCAACTCTGCTGCTTCACTTTCCCAGTGACTGTGGAATTTCCTTGGGAAAGGCTCCGTCAAGATGGGCAGTGCTTTGTGGTGGTTCCTTTCCTACCTGAAGGGCTGGTTCTAGAGAGTAGAATCCTACATTGGCCCCACAGCAGCTGTGCTGTGAGTGCCAGTGGGCACAGCCCTGTTATCAAGGGGATTTGGGGCAAATTGGCACCAAGTTTATTTCTATGCATCTGAGTCAGCCATGCACAGCCCAGACCAGCGCTTGGAAGCCATGACGAGCTAGCTGAGGACCAACCAGCTGAAAGTGAATCCTAGTAAGATGCTGTCTCTGTGGGCTTCCACTTACGTTGGCAATGTATTTGGTCAAGTTGTGGCTGGATCCTGCATGCTCTGCCCCTTATTTGGGTAACGGCCTGATTTTCCAACTCTCACTTTGGAGAGAGGGTTTTCTTTCTTACCAACTACATGTTGTTGCTTTTCCCCCTTTGTCTGGCTCAATGATGACAAGAAGAGCTACCAAAGAGAAAGGAATACCAGCTCCCCCGCCCCCCACCACACACACACTGCACAACCACCTTTGGCTAAGAGGCAGTGAATGACCCAAAGTCACCCATGGAGCTTCATGGCCAAGTGGGGCTAGAACCCAGATTTCTCACTTCCCAGTCCAACCCTGCCACATTGGTTTTCATGTTATTTTTTTCCTTAATGGACCCTTTGGACTCTTCAATTTCTTGTGGTATTCATTTTATTTTTGTTGTACGAGGGGGCAAGATATGGTTGGCTGCTGTTTTAATTGTTTTTCTTTTCAGTTTCCCTTTTAATGTAAGACTTAATTACTCTGGCTACTTGTTATAAGCATCATAGCTATGGTCTTGGATATTTTGATTATGGAATGGTGAACAGCTTGTAAATGAATTGTTTGGCGAAGATGGCATGTTTTCAAAAATATACAAAAGGAACAGTGATTTATCTTCCAACTCCAATAGAATATGATTCCTTATGTATGAGACTTTTGCAAGGCTCTGTAGGTATTGAACATGGAATATTGGGCATACTTATTTCAGATATAATTGATGTGTTTTATTATTTTCTTGGCTGACTCTAACTAGTGTATCATTATCCACTTTAATTACTTGAAATGTTAGTGGTCTGGGTACTTCCAACAAACAAAAACGAGTGTTTTCCAAATTTAAGGAGCTCCAGATGTTGCTGTTACAGGAAACTTATCTTTTGGTGGAAGCAAAGAAAGACTTTGCAAGGATTGGCTAGAAGTTTATGCTAGTGGTGATTCTAAGAAAGGTAAATAAGTAGTTACACCTATTCAGAAAAAGGACCTGTCTCAGTGTTATAGGCAAGAGCTGATCCCAAAGGATTATGATTTATAGTTGCCTTAGTCATTTTCCTTCAATGACTTATAATCATTTGATAAGCAGTGGGGATTTTAATGCAATTTTAGGTCCGGTTTTGGACAAAAGTGATCACCCTCTCAAGTTCTAATCTCATCTGTTGGAGGCCTCTCTCTCTGAGTTGGGTTTGATTGATGCCTGGCATATGTTGCATCTTCTGGGGCAGGATTACACTTTTTTTTCAGCTGTTCATCAGAATTGTTTTTTCACTAGAGACTATTTTCAATCTCTTCTTGATTACTTTAGTGTGTAACAGCATTTGATATTTGATATGCTACCTACTGCAGATCATTCGCCAGACTATTTAGGAATTAAATCCCCCAACTTGATTAAATTTTTTGGCACTTGGCACATGATGTTTCATTTCTTAATGATGGTAATTTTATAATACAGATGGCTTCTAAACTTAATGAATATTTTGAGATAAGGATACAACCATGCCCTGTGCTATTAAATGAAAGGCCTTATCTGAGGAGAAAGATTATTTTATTTGCTTCTTATAAAAAGCTTAAGTTATCCATGAAGTGAAACCGGATAAAACAGTGAAGTCTTTCTTAAGTTCATGTGCAGCCTGTCGCCGCAAGACCTGTATCAAAAGGTATAATGTGCCAAGTAGGACTATATGGACTGATAATGGAGTTTATACTTTGGATCATGTTAGATCAGTTTTAAAAATTTCAGTACGGCAAATGAGTATCATTTGTCATCTGGTGCTAGTTGGCAATACATTCAGCATTTTTGGAGTCCATGCACATGCCAGAAGTAACAAGTGCTTTGGTGCTTCCTGCACTGTTGGAAGAATGAATGGATTCCTTACAGAAAACGAAGCCTACAGTAATCAGTGATAAACAAGTCTTTTGGAATGTCGATGTTCAGGTCAGAGAAGAATGGAATAAGGAACTAAAATACTGTATACAAATTATTATATTAGAGATCCCACCTTTTTTCTTCTTGCTGAGGAACCCAAAGTGGCTTCTTCCACTCCATTTTTATCCTCACAACCCTGTGAGGTATGTGAGGCCAAGAGTCCATGACTGGTCCAAAGGCACCCAGTGGGCTTCATAACTGAGTGGGGACCAGAATCCAGATCTCCAGTGTCTTAGTCTAGTACTCTTAACAACTATCCCACACTGGCTCTCGAATCAATGGAAGGTTGCCTTATCTTCCTTATGTACTATTTTTGTAGATGTTAAACAGACTAAAAAAATGGTTAGTGTATACTGGACATTTGTTAAGAAACCAGCTAGTTCAGCTAGATGCTGAGGTCTTATTGAAGCATATGATGTGATCTTGTACTGCAGTGGCTTTTGGGGGGGGGTTCGCAAGTTATTGTTCTTATAAATTTTGTTCTTGAAAGTTCAGTGATATTAGCAGATGTAACTGCACTATTAAATTACATCCCTTTGATGTATGATTAACAGATGAACTGCAAAGTGGATTCTGAGAGCCCTTGAAGTTGCAAATAGACCTCTACTTCAAGCTTGGGGGGAAAAGCACCCATTACCAATCATTCAATTAACTGAAGATAGAAACTTAGAAGTAGTTTGATTTAATGAAAAGATAGTATACAATGAGCACAGGAGCAGTCAAATATAGATGGCTGGCTTGTTTTTGGATGTGCAATTAAAGACTGGTAATAGGCAGTTTGAAACAAAGTTGTATGGAAAATCTATGAAAAGGGATACACATGATGGAATGTTAATTTTGCACACCCTGTGGAAGTAAAAAGACAAGACAGGAAAGAACATGATTCGGAACAATTATCCTGAGCAATCAAAACAAAATGCAATAAACTGGCAGAGGCTAATGGTTACAGGCAACCAGTTCCAGTCATCTGGAGTGTGAAGTACACCAAAGGACTGCCCAAGAGATGGTTGGGTGGCTTAACATGAAGTCTAACTTGTACTGACCTTGTGACATTGAAACACCTTGTGAAGTCTTGGCTGTATTAACAAATGCTGGACACAGGACTATCCTTGTGGGAGGCAATATGGAGTGTGCATTAATGAGTGTCATTTACAAAATGAAGCGTTTATTATTCTTTTTACTTCAGGGAAACTAGAAGACTTTTCCTAAGAAGATCTTAAGTGCACTTGGCTAATATTCAGCTAATGAAACACATGCTAAACCTTGGGCCCTTCACATGAGGAAGAAACATGCTGGCAGAGCAATACTAATGAAAATAGAGAGCCTGTAAATGAGAAAGATGGAGGGAATGTTTATCCATCAACTAAAACTCAAGTCCATGGTATTTATTAAGGCAGCTTGATTTGGTTGTTGCATGTAGCATACTAAAAAGCAGACATCACCCAGCCAACAAAACTGCATATAGTCAAGGCTATGGTTTTCCCAGTTGCAATGTATGGCTGTGAAAGTTGGATCATAAGGAAGGCTGAGCGCCGAAGAACTGAGGCCTTTGAATTGTGGTGCTGGAGGAGACTCCTGCGAGTCTCTTGGACTGCAAGGTGATCAAACCAGTCAGTCCTAGAGATCAACCCTGACTGCTCTTTAGAAGGCCAGATCCTGAAGATGAAACTCAAATACTTTGGCCACCTAAGGAGAAGAAAGGACTCCCTGGAGAAGAGCCTAATGCTGGGAACAATTGACGGGAAAAGAAGGGGACGGCAGAGAATGAGGTGGCTGGATGGAGTCATTGAAGCAGTTGGTGTGAGCTTAAGTGGACTCTGGGGGATGGTGGAGGACAGAAAGGCCTGGAGGAATGTTGTCCATGGGGTCGCGATGGATCGGACACAACTTCGCGACTAATAACAACACTTACTGTTAATCTTTGTTTTCCCCATTGAAGCTCAGCCTGTTCTTGATTCATTCATGCCATTTATAAGTGGCACTGAAGCATATTATTTGTGACTGAAGCCTACGTTTTATGCTGAAAAGTTGCACACCTTTAAAATCTTATCTTTTTAAAATTATAAATCTGTAAGTTGAATGTGTTATTGTTGGTCATTTGCTTTTGGAATGTCATCTCTCAATTTATTCAAAGTGCTTCTGCTGACAATGGAAGACATTGGTTTGACTAGACACCTCTCTGACCACTAATATTGAAAATGACTCCTAGTAATTTTAATTAAGATTTTACTGAGTTGTTTCATTGTTCTGATGATTGGTTTTCTTGTATTTTTCATGATTTTACACTGTGCTCCACTTTGAGATTTTTTATAATGAAAAAGCAGTATAGAGTTTTTGAAATAAATACAAATATAGATCAAATAACATGTTCTGTGTGCTCTGAAACATGAAAGCAAAGGATAAGTTATTTGCATCTATGAGTTTATTGGTTCCCACCAGGAAATATTCCCTCTTACAACCCTGTAGTTAATACAGCAAAGGCACAAACTGCTGGATAGTGAAGAGGCCCCTGTGGAGGGAGACACAATAATTGCTGCTGATCATACAGCTGGAAGCCCAAGGCTGTTAAAAAAGAAAATCTACACCTGGTAGAAAACTGTGTCTGACCACCGCATGCATCAGACAGACATCCATGTGGTCACTGAGGTATGGGTGCCACCTGGAGCCAGCCAGCTTTGAAACATGCAATCTAAAGCAGCTGGTCATCTACTGGAAGTGGAAAATGCCCTTCCCTACCACTACGGTGCCACCAGTTGACTCCTGGTTGCCTCAAGGCGGATCTTTGGCAGACTTGGGGGGTGGGGGCTAAGTGTCAGAGTTCTGGCCAGGGGCTGGCAGCAGTAGGGTTATCCAAAGCACAGAGAAGGGGAAGGTGCAACCCCCAGAGAAAGGATTACATGGAACAGGCCCCAGAGGTGCCTCCTTTCATTTGCTGTGGCCGTTCCATGAACCACATCTCTCCAGGGGACTCCCACATTGCATCATCTGAAGAAATTATAGGGACAGCAGCTTTAGGGAGAGGTCTCCCCCACTTCAGCAAGGTGGGAAAAATCCCTCACTTTAATAGAAGCATTCAGCACCACCTACTGTCCAATTATGGGACTACCACAAGCTGAGATAACGACGAGACAGGGAATGGGCCTCTCTCCATCAAACTCCACTCATCTATGGGATGTTCCCACACAGAACAGCTGGACGTTTACTCAGCTGATGCCAGTGCTGCCTGCCAGCTCATCCCCCTTCCCTGCTGAAACCTGTGCTAGCCCTGGCTCTGGCAGTGGAACTGCGGACTGCCACCCCAAAGTTGCCGCAACTCCGACAGTGGGAGGAAGATTCCACCTGTCCCAGAAGGTGTGCATGGTCACCATACAAGATACTCCAGCTGTGTGGCAAAGACAGTGACTCTATGAGGGCCAGGCAGGGGTTCCGCCTTCAGTTCACTGTCACAAGCCCTGAAGGAGCAGTGGAGGGAGGTCAACTCTGGCGGGAACCATCACAGTGGCCAGGCATGGTTCCCAGGCTGCCTGATTCTTCTTGTGCTCAGGACAAGCAGCAGTTGGATGGTTTTGTGCTTCGGGCCTAGGACACAAACATAAAAAGAGTAAGAACCATTAGAAATGGGAGTGCCACCCTCTCTCCTCTCTCAGTAGGACTAGGCTGGCCGTTTGCTATGAGAATAGGCACAAAGAATCAAACACCACTCAAAAAGCTCACTTGCTCTGTTATGATAGCTCATCTGCAGGATCTACAACAGCTGGTTAAGGAGTAACTTAAACTGCATTAAGCTGTTGTTGAGCCCCTGCTCCATGAATCTGCCTGAACTTTCAAGATCTTTCCTTATCTCCTATAGAAGAATGCAAGACAATGTATTCTAGTTCATTTTTTAAAAAGCCAAACTAAGAGCCAATGAACTATCCACTATCCATAATTCTGAAAAGTTGTCAAGAAAAAGATCCAGGGGTGGCTGGAAGACACCAGTTTGGTCTCCAGGATTGGACTGGCCTTCCGATTTCCTTGCTGAGACACAGAAGAGTCTTCTATACTCACAAGATAGCCTCGGTGGACTGGCAAAATCTACACACAGAAGAATGGGGGAATTATTTGTGGAAATTCTTCATCTTGTTCACCTGTTGCTGCTGCTGTTGCCGCCGGTATTCTTCCTCACTGGCTGAAATTGCTCGGGCCAATGCTAGGTCTTCTTCTTCCTGGGTGCTGTTCCAGATACAAGGACAGGATGAATCCCGACTAAGATCCTCCTCTCCCCAACTTCCTGCCAGACCCATCCTGAACTAGGAAGCCCTTCGCAGTTCTTACGCTGGTTGCTTATCCCTTGGTGTACACCTAATGCTCAGAAGCATGACAAACAGAGGGGCTCTGAATGCTTAGGCTAACAGAGTCGGGAGGAAATGGTTGACCCCCATGTCAGCAGATCTGCACTCGGATGAGAGGCAGCCCTGCCAGCACTGCAGTTTGGACATGATCATTACACTGGCCCCTATCATGCAGGTGCAATGCAGGCAGCCCTGAATGATGGCATTTGTATAGCCCTGAAGCCAACCAGTCTCTGCAGTACCTGTGGGGTTGTGGTTGTGCAGGCATGGCCTCTGCCAGGGACATCTCCAAGGCTCGTTGCAGTGCTTCCTCCTCACTCTGAAATGAGACACAAAGCTCAAGTTAGCCTGTACTACCTGTGGGGCAAGGCATATCCCAAGAATAAGGGCTTGGATTTATTTTTTGCTATTTGCACAGTCCACAAGAATTTGTGCAAATTAATCCATTTGACATAAAAACTAAATTTGCATGCACTGGTTTTGCAAATATGAAAGACAACAAAATAAGTCAAAGATCAGCATACACCCTCAAAAACTGGATCTACAAGCTCCTTGAGGCAAGCTGGGTTCCAGAAAAAGTAATGCTCAGATTCTTATTCCTTCCTTTTCTCTAGAAAAGCAGCCCCACAGCAATGGCACACCCTAAATAGATTTTATGAAACCCTACTGTGAAGGAGAAAACCAGTGTCAAGTGTCATCTTCCTTTTCTCAACTATTCACTGAGAAAGAGAGATTTATTTAAAGCATTTCTACGCTGCTCTTCAGTCACAAAGACTCCCAGGACAATTTACAGATAAATACAAACAGACTTACACTGATAAAGACATGACACAAGAAAGAGAGATGTGGAAGAGCAATGAAGAAAGCAAGCTCAGACACTGATTCTGAATGCAGCCTTCCCAGACCTGGTCCCAAACATCTGGACAGCACCATGGAGAAGGCCTTTCTTTAACATTTAGAAGTTTCTTATAATGAACAAATACAATGTTGTGATAACTATAATGTGGTTAGACTCTGCTGGCAGCCTAATTATGGAACAGAAGCAGCTCAGTGACAAGAGGAGCTGATAATTGTTGGTCTCAGCTGAGCCAAGGGAGTAGCTTTGCTTCCAGTCTCTCCCTCTACTGCAGCCTGATTGAATTGCTGCTGGCTTACAGCTAGGAGAGGCAAAGCTCCATGACTCTGGCTTCTCAGGACAGCTGACGGTGCCCCCATTTTCTTTCTCTGTCCTTGCTGCACCTGGCATGCTTTGAGGTGCAATGAATAGCCACTTTCCTGGCAGTTGGAGGGAGGGGCACATGCCTCATGAGAAAGGAAATGTGCGCATAATGGTTTGAGTGTCTTGTTTACTGGCCACCACTTACCAGTCCATTCTGCAAGGTAATGGCTGGTGGAGAGGTGCTTTGGGGCCGAGGTGCTCTTGCCATCTCGCTGGCTCTGTGTGCAAGAAAAGAGATGTCAGCTGGCACAACTCATGAGATGTGGAAGTTGGGAAGAGAAAACCCACTGGCATTATCAGTCAAGGCAGCCTTCCCTTAACCTGGTGCCCACCTAATGCATCAGATCACAGCGCTCATAATCTCCCAGTCAGCTCTGCCTTGCAGAGGCTGACACCTTGGGTGGGTACAAGGCTAGGGGAAATCTGGACTAAGGATTTGTGACACAAACCCAGGAAATCCATGAGGAAGAGGAAAGGAGGACTGAACTGAGACCTTGTTTTATAACATGCACAGTAATGGTGGATCGGGTTCAAAGGTACTACCAGGCAGGCTTAGATAAATGTTAGCGGAAGAGAAGGGTCAGGGATCAGAACAGTGACAGTGTCTATGGAGGCTGCAGCTGCTAGAGGAGAAAGAGTAGAGAAAAGGAAGAGGTGGGTCAGTGGTGTACCGGCTGGCGGTTGGTGGGTTCGCAACCAATCCCACAGCTCCGCTGGTGGATGTAGTGCTTGTCGATGCTTTGGCAGACTTCTGAGCCCTGGCAATGGCAGCATTCCTGAAACAGAGGATGCAACCTGCATCACCAGAGCAACCCATTCTCCCCCTGCTTCCATGAGACTAACAAAATCCCACTTTGGCACCATTGTTCGTTAGGCACTGGCAATAACTTGTGGGACGCTTACGTCTTGCCCTCTCAGCGAACGCACACTACACACACCGCCCAGCTAAGCAAAGCACAAGAAGCACACATCTCAGTAGCACTGCTGAAAGGGCAGGCAGCACCTTGTACTGCACGATACTTTGACAAAGTTGTAAGAACAACCAAAGACGGGCGAGGACGTGTGTATCATTGTCCATTGCAGATGGATGTGCATGGAAAAGGCCGTATCTGTGCCTGTTGCCCACACGTTTGCCCAGAGAGGCCCCCGCCCTGCTGTTACCCTGCCTTGGAGAGAGAGTGCCCGGCCCCATTGCAGCCGTGGTCCAGTGGGTGCCGGTGCTTGAGGCAGAAGTTGCCATGACACTGATCGCAGAGAACCTTCATCATCTCCCGCTGCTTGCAGCCAGGCCGCTGACACTTGTTGGTGAAAATCTAGGTAGAAGGACACAGTTATGACTGGCGGAGGCAGAATGGCTTGCTAGTGCGGAGGGGGATCGAGACTCGTCTGCTTCATCCTAGGTGAATACCAGAGGCTAGGAAGCCTACACAGCCACAGCCTCTCTAAGCAGGGGAAGGCAGCCTGATGCCTCGAGACGGTTTGCACTACAAGTTTCAGAACCCCTGTCCATGGGCTGGATGGGGCTTATGGGAGTTGTAGTCCAAGGACATCAGGTTGCCTACCCATGTAGTAACGGATGAAGAAATGAGTTAAAAATATTATGTAGCTGTCATTTATGTTCTTAAATAGATTTTTAAACAATATCTATTGTCTAATATATATATGATAATGTCTTGTTGTTGCTTGTACGCTGCCCAGGGAGTCCTGTTTGGGGCTACTCGGTTCTATAAATCTAATAAATAAATAAACCCAATTAACAAAAACATGTTAACATCTGAGTCCACAACAGCATGACTTGTCCATTTGGGTCAGGTAACTATAGGCCTCCCTTAAGCTTTAGGTCAAGCAACTATATAGCTGAGAACGTAGTAAACTAACTAGTTTGGACTGGATGAAGTTTAGGAGGCTACAGTTTAAAATTATATCTGTTTTAGTGTTGGTCATTTGGTTATTTCCTTGTTAATTCTTGTGTACATTGCTGTGATTTTTATATCCCCATTGCACTATTCATTTTATACATTCACATTTCTTCTTCCAATCACTCATTACACATACCTGCTTTTTCACAGATACACAGCTCTCATGTCTCATTGCTGTTTATCACTTGTCACTGAATATAGTCTTTCAACAATTTTCTGATTCTGGTCCTTTCTAGTTATCCCTACTAGTTCACAGAAGCAAGTTTGCATGGAAGAACCTATATCCACTCCCCTTGGGGGACATCTCATATCCCCTGGGGTTTAGCTCCTATCAGGCTGTCCTGACTCAACAGACGATGCCCTAAATAGCACACAGTCTAGTGGACTCAAAGCAAAAGGTCCACAATCTGGTGGACTCAAGCAAAAGGTAGCAGAGAAGGGTTTGCAGCTTCCTACCTTGCGCTTGCGCAGAGCTGGGTCCGATTTGCAGTCCTGATCAATGTGTGCTCCCACGACAATATCAGGCATCTCTCCTCGCTTCACAGGGATTGGTGTGCTGCAAAGTGGGCACACAGGGACCTGGACATCCTGGGGACAGAATGAAGGTCGGGCTGGTCCATAATGCCAGTCCCTTTACACCTTTATTCAAGACTATGACAAGACAGACCTACAACAAGAGCGCTCCAGTGGTTTACGTCCTTTTAATAGGAGTGCTCCTGTTCAAACTTCCAGAGAGCCATTCTTTCCAAGCAGGGTGCTCTGGGCTTTCTTCCTCCTATTTTTTCTTTTCTTTTCTAAATAAGAACACTCAGTTTTACATTATTAAGCTGACTTTAAAAAACACTGTTAAGCATTTATATCTATCCTCTGAAAAGCTCAGGATACCTGGGATATTCTCTGTTATTTCTCAGCGTCCTTTTTTGGCTCAATTTCTGTCAACAATCACCACCTGAGTTTGCTATTAATGGGACTGATAGTGGATTAACAGTTGTCTGTAAAAAGCCCAGACAAATGACCAGCAGTCAGCTCAAGCAATCATCAATCCCAGAATAGCCTTTTGCCCCAGCTGCACTGGAATGTGCTCTGCTCCTGCTCAGACAACTTCTAGGAAACTGAAATTGGCCCTCAGGCTGAAAAGCCTTGACAAACATGATGTAAAAGAGAGCTAACAACCTCTGATCACCATTCACTAAGAATTTACTGAATGCAACACAAAGGACACTGGTGGCAGGTCCTTCAACTATGTCACTCACACATTTTGATTAATGGCTTCAAAGTTCAATAGAGCAAGGCCTCCTGTTGACCTTCTGGCAGAGATCACCATTCAAGGCCAAAAACAGACAGTGTCAGTTCCCTGCTTAGGTGGGAAGACACCATGGTAGGTGATCAAGGATTTAACAGGAATCAGGTGTCCTTTGAACTGCAAAACCAGTTTCTTTTCCAACAACTTTCAGCAAAAACAAAAGGCCGGATGGGGGCAGACAAGCAATGAACTGGACATTCAACCTCAAGATTAGGTATTCTGAGCAAGAGATGGTCTCCTGTGGGTTTTTAGATATGTGACACTTGACTTTCTTTGAGAAAAAGCACTATCACTTTCTTTTCAGGCAAGTGAAAAACACAATACCTACTGAGTTTCATGGCCTGTACACCATCTGAGATAGAGCCACAGTTTTGTCACAAGGATCTCCTGCATCAGCATGGAACAGGGCTATATTACGTCTAACCATACGCTTCCTTCTTCACTTCTCTTTCTGGGGTTCCAGCCAACCAGCTTCCACCACTACAGGGATTCAACTGCCCTTTGCTCTTTGGCCAGGACAAAATCAATGTTCTACATGATTGCTGAGAGTGCATCTGATGTCTCAGAGAGCGCCTGACTCCAAATGCTGTTCCCACCAATTTTACGTACCTTCTTGTATGCAGAAGTGCAGTGGTGATGGGCGTAGGCAACATGGTCAGTGCAGAAGAGCTGTTCGCAAGCATCACATTTCAGAGGGAGAAAATCTGAGAGCAGAAAAAGACCACACAAGGAACAGCTATCACTGTCTCTCCTTCAGCCCTTCTGTGGATAACTAGGCATTCTACTGGATGCCATGACAGAGGGCTTCCAGATTAGCTTTATTTATGGACACATGTCATTTTCTTCACCCAAGAATGTAATGGGTAGGTAAGAATATGCAAGAACATAAGAAAAGCCATGGTCGATCCAATTTAGCAATCTGTTCACATGGTGACACACTGGCTGCCCACCCTCAAGCAGGATCCTTCAAGCAGGATGACTACAAGCGTACCACCTGCCCAAGCTCTTCAATCTGGTGCAAACAGGCATACTGCTTCTACTAATGGAGGTAGCACACAGCCAGGAAGGCTCATGGCTATCGATAACCTTCTTCTTCCCTTTTGTCTAACCCCCTTTTAAAGCTCTCCAAGTTGGTAGGCATCACTACTTTCTGCAGCAGAGAATTCTATAGTTTAACTCTACGCTGCATGAAGAACTGCTCCCTCAATTCTTCACTTAGCTTCATGGGGTAACACCAGGTTCTAATATTATGGGAGAGGCAGGAAAATGTCTCGCTCTTCACTTTCTTCACAGCATTTTAAGGACCTTTGTCATTTCCCCCTTAATTGCCTTATAGCTAAGCTAAACCATCCTAGTAGTTGTAACTGTTCCTCACAGGTAAGTTGCTCCAACACCATCATATTTGAATACAAGCAATGTGTTACGATAATCAGTGACTAAAGGAGACTGCAGATAGAAAGACCTGGTTAAAAAAAGAAGGGGGAAACATGACACCCCTTCTTTTTTTCTGATGTTCAGTTAGATAATAGATGGAATATTCTTTCCTCTATTATCCACCCAGTGCAATTTAACATATTAATGTCACATTCAAAACTCCATTTCCCCACAGGATCTTAAAGAGACAAAGAAAAATGCTTTTACGGGTGGAATTGAAAGACACATTTTTTGGCTATCAAGGAACATAGCTAGAACCAGAGTACACAGCAGATGGCTTGGTAGGCAGAAAAATGTGGCATACAGTAGAAAAAGTGTGGGTTATCAAGAAAAATGTTCCCAAACATGAAAACCTGGCCTTGCGAATCTCTTCACATTAGGAGGAGTTTGCTTTCAACTGCACAGGCATTTCAGCCCCAGGTCTGACCTTCAGTCTCACAAACTATGAGATTTACATCATAAAATAAGAAATGCACTGCTGGATCAGACTGAAGCCCTATCAAGTCTAGTGTCTTATCTGCACAGTCATTAATCAGGTCTCTATGGAAAGCCCAGCGGCAGAATGTAAATACCTCCCTCTTGTGCTTTCTGGAAACTGGTATTCAGAAACATATTGTTAACCTCCTTTTAAAGCCAACCAAGTTTAACTTTATTATTCCTTATGCACAAAGTGATAGTTCCAAGATTTGTATTTCATCCCAACATACTACACAAGACTGCAAGAAAGATCAGGCCTCCTCGGTGAAACTTCTTACCATAGACAGATTCTTAAGCACTCTCTAGTCAAACTAACAATATCAGAGAATTCTGCACAGAATTCAGATGGGTGCAGATACTTCAACAGATCAGCTTTTTCCAAGTCACATCAACCTTCAGACCAGCATTTTTCTTGGGTAGGGAGGTGGGATTTGCACAATTTAGTTAAACTGCACTTGCAAATGAACAAAAATCTTGTGCAAAAAATCCATCAGATATTCAGCTATGAAATCCACCAGTGAGAAAACAAGAGAATGAAAGATGCCTGACAATCCACAAAACACAGGGAAAATAGATTGGTCAACATATGTACATCCCTAGTTCAAGCATATATCAACATTATGAGGTAGGGAGACCCCTTCAAGCTGAAGCAAACAAAATCCATAAGTATTTCCAAACTCTAAGCATCATATTCATCATCTTAAATTAGGGTTCTCTGAAGTTACATAGATCTGAGCCAATACCCACAGGACATAGGCATAGCTAATAAAAAAACAAGGGCTGTATCATGATCATCAGTACTCGCCTTGTTTCTTCTGGAAAAACAGTGTATGCCACTACTTTATGTACCAAAGCAAAGTTCTCCACTGGGAAAATACCAAAGATGCATCTCCACAGAGAATTGTTTTAGAAAGCAAAGTATCTACATTTATGCAAACACAATTTGAGCCAGGCTTTTAAAGTGTTGTGCTTCAGATACAAAGGATGTACTACAGCCAATATCTGGCATATCACCCAAGCTCCAACATACTATCAATACAGTTGCATTACAGCAGACCACAGAAAACACTTCTGAAGTCCTCCCAAGTCAATTCCCACAAGTCAGCAATGATTACCTAAACATGCTACTTAACTACATGAAACCTCTGGGTAAGATCATCCAGAGTTTTGGAGTAGGTTGCTATCAGTATGCTGATGACATGCAACTCTACCTCTTTCCTTTTCATCTTCAGCAGGTGAGGCTATGAATGTGATGAACTGGTGCTTGGCCACAGCAGTGAACTGAATAAAAAACTGAAATTCAGTTCAGACAAGACTGAGATGCTGTTGGTGGGTGGTTCTTCTGGCCAAATGGAGGAAATCCAACCTGTTCTAGATGGAGTTCCACTCCCCTTGAAGGAGCAGGTTTGCAGCTTGGGGCTGCTCATTGAGCCATCTTTGTCCCTTAAGGCCCAAGTGCCTTCAGTGGTTTGGAGTGCCTTCTGCCAGCTTCAGTTGGTAGCTCAGCTACACCTGGAGATGGCTTGCTATCAGTGATCTATGTTCTGGTAACCTTTAAGCTAACTACTGTAATGTACTGTACATGGGGCTGCCCATGAGAACTGTTTGAAAGCTGCAGCTTCTACAAATGTGGCAGCCAGATTAGTCTAATCATATAAAAGCAATTCAAGTAGTTTTGACTTATAAAGCCCTACATGGCTTGGAACCATGATACCTGATGGAATGCCTCTCCCAACATCTATCTACCTGGACGCTATGATCAGATTCTGGGGCTTTTCTCCAATTGGCACCTCCGAGGGAGGCTCAGATGGGGGCAACAAGGAGAACAGTCTTTTCAGTAGTGGCCCCCAATTATGGAATGAGCTCTCCACTGAGACCCACCTGGCATCAACTTTATTTTCTTTTCAGCATGAGGTAAAGCCCATCCTCTATTACAGGGTATTTAATAAGTTACTGGGCCCTGCTGATTGTTGGACAGGATCTAACTGGGTCTTATTAATGCATAATTTGTTTTTCTGTTTTTTATTTGGTTTTAAATTTCATATTGCCAACTTTTAATGGTTTGAACATGCTTAATTGGAACATTTTATATATATTTTAATATGTTGCAGTGAACTGCCCAGAGAGCTTCTGAGTATAAAACATCTGTTGGGTGGTATAGAAATTAAACAAATATCTTATGGGCTGCTAACAGAAGCCTTTGAAAAGTGAAGACAACGTGCCTATTATGCTAATACAGCAGACAGCTTGTCTTTACTCAAAGCTCCTACACATGTACAAGGATTATTTTAGCAGGAAATTTTTCCAGAACATTCCTCACAGTTGTGCTTGGCTTAAGGCACACCCCTTTATGGAAGTGCAAATACCAGATGTGATTCCTTCCACAACAAGCCCTAGACCATCCAAGTTCCCATGCTGCAGTTACAACCACTACTCTCTCTCACTATTCCTCAGATGCTGCCTGCCTGGGAGCGGTTTTTGGGCATTCCTTCAAACTGCTAAAGAGAAACAAGCAATGGGTTCACATGTGAGAGCCGACAGGTCGAGAACGAGTTCTCACCAAGACGCTTGCAGGACGGTTCCGAGCAGTGAGCACCGAGATCTGGGAACTCCATGGAGCCCTTTGTGGGGCTGGATCTGGTGGGAAGCGGAGGAAAGATCCCCTACCTGTTGGGAAGAAAACAGAATTAGAGACTAAAGGCTCGGAGCGCTAGACAGAGATGCTCCCAGGGAGGGGATCCAGCAGCACCCAAGGAAGAGGAGGAGCTACTGGCACCCATGGGTGACGCTGGAAGGGCCAGAGACTACAGCACTCAAAGCGAGAGAAGAGCGAACACCGGTAGCTACAGTGATGAGACCGAGGAAAGTAATCCCTACACGGTAGGAACAAACAGATACCCAGCCTAGCACGTAAACTCCACGATTGCAAAAAAGGAAACAGCAGCATCCCTTTCCCCCACCCACTTCCGCTCCTGGCTCGATGACGTCATTGGGCAATGACCCTACTATGCTATAGGCTTCAAGAACTTCTACGACTGGCCCGTTCCGACACAACCTTCTTTCCAACTACACCCTCGCCCCCCCCCCCCCACGGAAGGAATTCGGTTTACCTTGACCCTGCGGAATGCTGGGAAATGTAGTACAATGAGAATGTATAATGAGCCAAAGCCTGTAGAGAGAGCGGTGCGTTAGGAAGCCCAAAGGTGTGTTGGATGATGGTAATTAAAGTCAGTGGGTTCGTTTGTTCCCGCCTTTTCCTTGTGCACGTCATTGACAGAAAGTTCCGTCTGTGTCCGTAGCAGCACGGAGCGTACGATAGAAGAAGTCGCCACATGCAGGGTTCTAGTCCCGCCTTAGCCGGAAGTGCCTCCATGGTAACGGCGGGCGGATCGGGTTGGGCCAGAGGGGGCCAAGCCACCGCCCGCCGCGGAGCCGGTAAGTGAATGGGCTGCTGTATTTGTCGCCCAAGGTAATAGTTCATCTCCGTCTCCCATCCCTCGAGCTCACGCACCTTCCTGCCGAGTTTGAGCCGGTCCTGCCTCAGAGTGAGGGTTAAAGTACCGGGCTCTTTTTCGCAGGCGTTCATGTGATACTCGAGATAGTCTGAATTAAGCAGCCGGTGCTCATTTGGAAGACTGCTGCCCTCTTTCTCTCCGTCGCGTGTGTTGGGCTCCTTTTCTTGGGGCATGCCTCTGTGTTGTACGTACACCTTCTTTAGTCGTCCTCACCTTCGCCCCTTGCCCTATCACCCCCGGGGTAGTTTTAAGAAAGTTGCGTTTTTGTATTCTTGGTTTAAGGAGTGGTGGGTTAAAAGGAATTCCCGTGATCAAACACGTATGCAGAAGTGTGCGCTGAAGAGCCCTTCAAGATGGTGCGGGTGGAGCGTGGGTCATTTGAGTGTACGTCTTAATAGCATTAAGAGTGGTGGTCTCTTCTGCGACTGGCCTTTCTTAAGCTGTGAGTGAGTCATCGGCATCTCTTCCTTGCCAGTTTTTGGGTCAAATCTATGGCCCGTGTGAAAAGCTCACGACCCAATGGCAGGCTTGTTCTTCTGGAATGCTGGTTCAATGAGGATGGGCTGTTTCACATGATAAATGTGGGCAGGTACTTTATTGGTGTTCACTGACTCATAGATGTATTACTCAATTTTGTTGTACATTTTGCTGTTGGTGGGGATGCATTTTCTTGTGTTTAAAATAACGTGACCACTTTTGTCATAATTCTCCCAGTAGCCTGCTAGGCTTTTCATTTCTTTTTTTAAACAGATTGTGAGGTAAAACTGAGAGAAAAAGTGATTTACTGAAGTACTTCCACCAGGTCTGGGCTGAAATTCCCACCCGTCAGAGTGATATATTTAGCAGAACTCATATATCTAGTCAGAGTGATATATTTAGCAAAACTGATTCTAGGTATAAGATGTTTGCTGTTGTCCTAGCCCTTTTTCATTATTCATATGAACTGTAATATTAACATTTTGGAGAAAGAAGAAATATAGCCCACTATACTAAGTACTTAGGAAAAGGACCTTGGCAATTTAATGAAGCACTACATTAGCCAGCAGTCCAATGCAGCTTCTAAGTAAATTAATGCAATATTAAGTTGTATTACCCTGAGCATAATATCTAGGTTACAAGAAACGATATTCTTCTCCATTCTGTACTGGTCAAACTACAAGTGGAGGACTGTGTCCAGTTCTGGGTGCATCATTTTAAAAAAACTACACTGATAAAATGGAGGAAATTAAGCAGAGGGGTAGCCAAGATGGTGAGGCATCTTGGAAACCAAGTACTATGAGAAGCAATTTAAAGAACTGGATATGTTTAGTTTGGAATATAAAAGGCTAAGGGGAGATATGATTGTCTTCAAATATCTGAAAGGCTGTTATACAGAAGATAGGTCAGGCTTATTATTACATTGCATTTACATTCCACCTTTCTTTCTCTTGCAAGGAACCCAAGGTGACTTATGTTTTCCTCCTCTATTTTTTATCCTCACAACAACATGGTTAGGTAGGTTAGACTGAAAGTCTGACTGGCCCAGTGTCACCCAGTGAGCTCAGTGGCTGCATGGGAACTAGAACCTAGATCTCCTGACTTCCAGTGCAGCACTCTAACCATTGCACTATACTGGCTTGTTGTATGTGCTTTGTTGTTTCAGGAGTTGTGGCTTGAATCAATAGATTCATACTACAGGGAAGCATATTTTGGCTAGACACTAGGAAGGACAACTGAGTAGCAAAGGGTTGTTCCACAAGGGAACAGATTTCCTCAGGGCGAACTTGGTGGTTCTTTACTGGAGGAGGCATTCTAATCAAAGACTTGGATGACCATCTGTCAAGGATTCTCCAGTTGTATCTGGCAAAGAATTTGATGTAACGGAAATGGAAGACTGTTTTTACAGAATCCTCCTCTCAGCATCCTGTATCACCTGCCATGCTGTTCTCAGACACTCAGCACTCTGGAACAGATTGGCCAATTTCTTTCCCAGCTTTCCTAGAAAGTCACTTTCCCTCCCCTTCCCTCCCTTTTCCATTTATGGAGACCTCCGCTGGATCATAAGACCTCCCTCAAGCAGAAGTGTGCCACTGGACACAAGCCATGTTATGTTAATCTAATTTTATCTTCAGCTGGGTCCAGCCACAGATCATTCTAGTTTCTCACACAGGCTGATTTGAGGTGTGTGTGTGTGTGTGTGTACAACAGTGTATGAGAGCAGTTCTCACCAGTTGCTGTACCAAACTTGCTGTACTCAGTAACAAGTTACTGAGTACAGCAAGCCTCTGGCTAGGAAAACCTTGAGTGTTTCATTTGTGGTATATTGGAAAGTCTGAATTGAGATTTGGTTAGCATTTCCCCATGTGTAGTGATTGGGATACTTAATTCATTACTATTTAGCATTGAATGAATCTCAGCAGTGTGCTGGGTACTTTGCAGAATTTGCACATGACAGCATCTGCCCAGGTGGTTTGTAGTCTTCTTTCTATGCAGATCACTGGAGAAGAAGCATGTGTGACTAGTACCAATAACATAAGGAGATTAGGAGAGATTTCTTGAAATACTTTGTTGGTGATGTGGAATTTGAGGAAGATTTTAAAGAGTGGAACATGTTGGACAAACTGAAAGCAGGAAATTGGTTTCAGGTAAAGGAAGTTGGGTGTAGGAAGTTTTATGACATGAAGAGGAGACAAAACTACACAAGCTTCCATAAAACAGGGAGAGCATGAGAGAAGAGTTACAATTATAGCAAGAAAAGAGACAGAGAAATGGGGGGTGGTAACAACAGAGAAAAACAATGAGGTACAGAAGTGTTGTGGCTGAGCTTGTGTTTGATATAAAAATGTCTTGCTGGTGAGTGATACTTTACTATTGACTA
Source organism: Varanus komodoensis (assembly GCF_004798865.1). Classification (NCBI taxonomy): domain Eukaryota; kingdom Metazoa; phylum Chordata; class Lepidosauria; order Squamata; family Varanidae; genus Varanus; species Varanus komodoensis. The sequence goes on from NW_025335798.1 coordinate 2,520,878, forward strand.
TGATGGTAGAAGATGCACTTTATTTTACCTGGATAGTAAGGAAAATCAGCTTATCTGTTAGTCAATTCTGTGACCTTCCAGTAATGCCATGTACTCAGAGCTGCAGAAAGGCAAGCTAGGACCTGTTAAGCATTTCACAGCTTTCTATGTACTTTTCAGGATTACTGAGAAACAGTTTGTTTTTCATGTTTTGTTTCTTCATTATAGGAAGTCATAGCAACAACTAGAAATCCTTGGTTTGTTTGGTATACTGTTCAAACATCATCTACTGTCCAATCTACCTTGTTTTATTTGTGGCATAAACTTTTTTTCAAGGAACACTCCATCTATATTTCTGGTTTTTCTTCAGGGGAGTATCAATCCAAACAAGTAATCTGTTTACAGGTCTCTGAGGTTAATATTAGGGTGACATGGTGGTGAGTTCTTGCACCTGGTTTTAACAGAATGCAAGCACCATTCTATTCCTTAAAACATTTAATACAGCAACAAGAAAGGAATGACTCTTCCTGGCAGCATTTCTAGTGAGAGTGCAGGAACTTTGAAGGATTCATGGGGTGGAGAGAGAATCAATCAATGTGCCTTTAGTACGCAGCTTTAAAATATTAGAAAAATAAGCCCTGTTAGCATTACAATTTTTGCACTTTAAAGAGCCATCAACTGCTTATTGCACAACTTCTTTTATTACGATGTGCACCATATTAAGACTGGTGGGCAATTCTGAGAAATCACTTCCATGGTGACAGCACTCCTTGGAGAAATCTTGGCTGTGAATAATAGATGGTTATTAGGGTTCCATTTCCCTGGTAAATCCTCCTAAACTGCGTTTGAAAACTGCTGTGATGATCAAGGGAGTAATGCGCTATTTCTCTGAGAGACTTGGCTGAGACCTATTCTTTTTTGTCAAGAAAGGAGCACCTTTTATTTTTTTTGTAAAATACAGTAGCCGTTATTCAAATCCTGTTTATTAGGAACAAGTGAAAATTTGCAGGGTTGCTGTGGTACACTTAAAACTTCTGCATAATTGCTTGCTCGTCAAGTAATCTTGATTATGCATAGCAGTGGGCCATATTTGCATTAGTGTTTTTATGAGATGCGTGGAGGGAAGTGCTATTGAGTCTACCTTCATATACCATTCAAGTCCTATAATAACTAAAATTTATGGAAAAGCAGGGAAATATTCAGTTATCTTGGTAGAATTCTATGCTTTTAATCTGAAAAAGCTATTTGAACTTTCTGAATGTAGGAGGATCTGTTACATTCTGAAATCGGGGCATCTGCTCAAATAAGCAAGTCTTTAAGAAAGATCATATAGCCTGAGGTGGCCCATTTTATATTTTGGTATCTTTAGGTAGAAAATTCAAATAGCTTTCTGCATAATAAGGAACATACAATAACAGCCTATTTGCTGCCTTTTAATGGTGCTCCAGAATTGCTCACCTGACAACCTCACCTTAGCTGAGGGTGGAAGGAAACCTCCTTCCAAGGAATGTTTAAGAAGATTGGAAAAGCATCCCAGAGGACAACCCTTCGAGAAATAGAGCTAGAGGAGTCTAGATGGATCCTGAAGAATCTTCTGGTTCTGTAATTGCATCATCTTACTGCTGTGCTCTTTTTGTTTGGTTGGTTTCTCAGAAATGTTTGGTGTCAATTTTTCTTTAGAAACTACAGGAGGAACAGTACTTGGCAGAGAGCAAGCAACCTGTTTACAAGAGGAAATTCTATCTTTCCAAGTGCTAGTAGCTCAGTGTAGTCTCTTTGTTTTTATTCTAATCTGCCTGTAGGAGTTGGATGTCACTACAGGTTGGAATTTGTTGCTGGGTGTAGAGCGGGTAATCCAATACATGCAGCTGTATCAAGTGCCACCTTCTAAACTGGAGCACAGCTGCACTGGCAATCCATGACGGGAAATGGATGAGTACTGGAGACAAGGTCTTTCAGCAGCAGATAGCAGCACTGTTGTTTATCTCTAGGTTCTCAAGTACACTAACCCTTGGCTAACAAACTCTAACAGGTTTGGAATAGGAGAAACCAGTCTTCCAAGATGGTCCTGTGAGATGGTGTGTGTTGATGAAATGTCTAAGAGTTCATCTGAAGGCAGGCAGCACACTCCAGCCTAGAGCCACAATAGTACACAAAGTCCTGTTCTAGAATGTTGGTGTTGGCAGTTTTCTTGATACAGAAGCTGTTTGCTTTGGGATAGCACAGAAGTTATTGTCAGAGCAAAGATCATCTTTGTGAACTAAGATCTTAGAGGCTGTATATTGATGGTGGGTGCCTAGTATACTAACTCTGAAATGTTATTTCTGGGACTTCAGTATTTTGCAAGGAAAATGTACTGCTAGGAGCCTAAAATATGTCCAGACACAAGAGCCATTTTTTAAAATTGAGTTAAGAGACAAGCTGTCTGATGTAGGTCTATTTCAAGCTGCATGGAGTGTCCATCTAATACACTGTTTATAGTTTCTAATATAATCTAGTATGGATTCTAGTATACTGTTATATACACTGTTGCTAATTCTGTGAGCTTCATGAATAGTCTGCTCTGGGATGGGCTGTCTGCCCAGGGCAACTGCATTTTTGGCTGTGCGGAGTAATATCTTCTCAGTGTTCTGTATCAGTATCTTTGTTTTCCAAGGACTCTGCATGCTACCTGCTTACAAGGCAATGAATGTGTGACCACTTTCCTCTGGATCACCATACGTACATCATAGGCATTTTGGTTCTTTTCACAAGTATTGCATGTGTATGCCCTGATGTCCTTTTCCCCTTCCCACCTTTAAAAATGCTATCATCTGTTTAAACAGTTTGCCTGGTAAGCTCTCTAGATGCTAAAAGATGAAAAAGCCAGTCATCTCTTTACTAATCTTCATTAGCTATGTCATTTGAAAATTGGTGGGTGTAACAGAGCTGAAATTGGGGCAGGTTTTCCTTGTGCCTCTTGCTGCCTCTGTTGGTGTATTGGAAAACAGGCTGTATGCTTAAAAGTAAGACTTCATTCTTTGGGCACTGCCTCTGAGTGGGCAGGCATCTGCAGCAAAGAAACATCCAGCCCACCAGTAGTAACTTTGTAATTAAATTGTCAGATTTCCTTTGTCTTCATAAGAGACCCTGCATAAGAGACCTTATTCCTGAGGTTATATTGTGCAAGTGGAAGAGCAGTGGAGAAATAAGCCACTTAATGCCAGTGTATCAAATAATGAAGATGAGTTAGCAATGCTGCTGATACAAGAGGTGAATGTTTAATAACAGAACTAGCTGCTTTTTAGCATGGGACTTGGCACCATATTTACACATCTACTCATGTTATATTTGCTTGCTGTGACTCCAAGTTGGAGGCAAACAATTGCTTGATGCAAGTGAATTGTACATTGTACCTTTTATAAGTAGCATAAACTCTGTGATTTTTTGATAGCTACTCTGAAGCTCTGTCCTCAGTTTTAACAGTCACTGTTTGAACACCCTTTCTTACATAAAAATAAAAACACTAGCTAGCACAAGATGAAATCTTATACTTAAGTGTTTATTTCTCATTCTTTCCATAAGCAGGAACACTGCTTACTTACTGCTCATATAGCATAGCAAAGCAGTAGAGTTGGAAGGGGCCTATAAGGCCACTGAGTCCAACCCCCTGCTCCACTTCAACATATGGTCACCCATCTGGCTGCAGGCCCTTGCCTTTGCAGCTTAGCAAAGGTGACTCAACATGCTACCTTGGTATATAGCTATGCAGGTGGGCTGTTTCCATTATAAACAAATGTTTAACACGTTAAACCAGGGGTCCTCAAACCTTTTCTAAAGGGGGCAAGTTGACAGATGCCAGCAGTGGGTGCGTGCCGCCAAGGTGGTGCCAGCAGGGAGGCGTGCAGGGCGAGGCACCAGCTTGCTCACAAGGAGATCATTTTCTCAGAGCTAGTCCAAAATGACCTCCTCACGAGCAAGCCACGCGCCCGCACGTGCCCGGCAAGTGCAAAACCTGTGGGACAGGCTGGTTAAATGGGCATGGCGGGCCGGATCCGGTCCGCAGGCCTTAGTTTGAGGACCCATGCATTAAATTCTGTTGCCTTGTTTGAACTTCAAAACATTTGGGCCATTCTTTCCTTTGTAGAAGAAGACTTCCCAGTGATGCAGTTCTTTTCTATAGTTTTTTTGTAAGTAATTTGCCCTCCAGAAACTTTGCTGTTCTTCATGGCTCTGCCATTCATTAGTCATTAGGCCAGTTTGCATTATTATGGGCAGCCCACTTGACTTAATTTAAGCCATGATGGATTGTGGTATATGCCAGCAGCTATTATGAATAGGATGCAGCTTATCTTGACATCTGCATCCAGTGATGGTGGGTTGTTGCCATGGTTAACAAAGCACCCCCAACCCATGGGCTCTTTCGGAGTTGTGGGTAGTTTGTTAACTATGGCAAAAATCAACCCTGTTCCAGGTTTGTATATTACAATAAGCTACCAAGAGTGCCCACCATGGCTTGAATAGTCCCTGTGGTTACTGGCACATACTGCAATCTACTGCGGACCACAGCAGCACCATGGACTATGGCGATTATGTAAACCTTAGTCGCAATGATAAAGAAGGTCATAGTAGAATGATTGCTCTGGACTAGGGATGTTCAAGGAATCCATTTGGGGCTGGGACTCCGTTGGATTCTCTGGGCTCAGCTCCCTGGACTCCAGTCTGCTTTGCAGAGGTTATGAGCCTGAGTTCCTGGCAAGATTTCCCAGTGTTCGGTGGGCACTCACCAGAAACCGATCCTCACACACTGTACAAGCAGTGCCCAGTGCTGTTTCTGCCAACTGCCCCAAGGGCAGAAGAAGGTTGATTACCAGGAATGGCACCTGGTGCAACCACTTGCAGGTCCCCTCTTATCCTGCAGCTGCTCTTTGGGTGACTGTACCTGATGCGGGAGGTTGCTGGTTGCGCAACTGGGGCTCTGCAAACATTCGAAGACGGCTTGGCTTGGCTTGCTTTGCAGGATCTGGCAGAGCACGGAAGTTTGCAGGTGCAAAAGGGACAGATTCTGAAATGGTTTGTTACAGCTCTTCTCTGGACCTTCGCGTGATTACTGTGTTTTTGTTTTTCAGGCTGTTCATGGTAAAGATGCCTCTCTGACTGACTTCTGTTCACCGGCTGTACACATTGAGGGTGTGGGATGGCTCTACATGGCCTCAGTAGGGCCAGATGCCTATAGCCTAAGCCTCAAGAGGGGGAACCAGTTCCCGGTGGGCCTTTCATCAGGGCTGACAGTGCCTCCACTCACAGCAAAACTTCATGAGAATAAGGCCTGGTACCTTGCTAAGCAGCAGGTGAAGCCCATTTGGCAGCTGGAATATAATCATGTGACTACTTTTCTGGATCATCACCAGATCCACTCAGGGATCTCTTCGCAGCATCCCCGTCTTTTATATCCAGAATCGTTATGTAGTGAGGCAGTTCTTCTGAGCCCACCTCCACCTCAGCCCCACTCTCTCCCAAACTTTCTTGGTAGCACCTTGCTGTATCGGCGCTCTTACTTCAGACACAAGCCATACCGGCGGCTTGAGTCCATCTGCTTGCAGCCTAGTACTTTGGAGACAAAACCTCTTCGCATCCCACCCCCACCTACTTACCGGTCTGTTCTCAGCAACACCATGTCATCATCAACTGTGGATCCATGCCTTCTGCCTAATACTGTTGGTGGGCACTCCAGTCCAGTGTCAAAAGGGTTTCCTCTCGGCTCAGGGAAGCAGGGCTCCAGTGCATATAGACCAGTGCTGAACAACAACTCTTTCCTGAGGCCAACTAGTGCTAAAGTGCCTTTGCAGCACCCCCATCTACCGCTGCCACCAGAAAACAAGAAGCTCAAAGGCTTTTCAAGGCCTCCGGGATTCTCGTGGACCCATTCTGGAGGAAATGGGGATGGCTCTCCTGTGAACTTTGAGAGGAAATTTGGGAAAGGCAGCAGCTACTCTCTTGAACAAGTTAGTGCCAAATCTTCTCGCTCACCTGTACACAATGGTCTGGTTCCCAAAGCAGAACGCCCCTCTTGGAGACTTGAGGACGGTGAAAATAGGTCACAGAACCTGAAAGAACAAGATGTGCGGTTGATGGAAGCCATGAGGAAGCTGACTTCAAGTGGTATCCGGAAGGTTAGTACATTCAATGAATTTGGTCACCGCATTGACAACTCCTGTTTTATGAATACAAACTTCCATTCCAGTCTGTTCAGTCGATGGAAACCACACATTGTAGCACAGATCACTCCAAAGGAAGTACCAGCTGCCACCTCCTTGAATCTGGAGCCTGGTAGTTGCCACCAGAGCCTTTCAGGCACTGAAGTTGCTGATGTCTGCAGTAATCGTGTTGCTTTGCGTTTCCTTGGCTCAAATCCTGAACCTTCCAACCACAGCACCTCAAGTCAATCAGTCAGCTCTCCATCGGTGAACACTGCAGAACAGGTGCTAAAAACAGAGCTATCCCCACGAACTGCTGTCTCTGAGGTAGAGACAAAAATTTCCTCTCTCCAGTTGGGCACAGATACAAATTGGGGGCAGCCTACTACTATGAAAGATACTGAGTAAGTACTATGGTAGATATGTCTCTTGTGCTGGCACAGTGTTTCCTCCAGCATCCCTAGGTAAGGGCTTGATGTGATAAGGTATAGGATGAGCTGAACAGCATTCTATCAGGATATTTCTGTTTTCCCTCATATGGTATACTTCACGTAAGCAGGAATCCATAATACTATTTTTTTCTATTGCATTTACTAACCTAATCCTTACCATCTTTCTGCTAGCTTTATAGTTTTATCACTCTCTTAAAAACAACTCTTAAATCAGAGTTGACAATTATTGTTATTATTGGTAGACAACTTTTTGACAAGTATGTGAGTAGCCTTTCTTCCCTTCCTCTGCTTCCAGTTTCTGTCTCTTTTACACAGCAGTAAGTGACTCAACCTTGCCTACATGGTAAGCTGCCAATGTCTTATTTTGCTTCAGTGTAAGGAGAACATTGTAGCTGCATGTACCATTTTGTTTGGGGAGGTAATAGTCATATAGGAAAGCAGCCAAGCCTGAAGCTTCCCCTTAATCCTGGGAATGAACTGAAGTGCAGCAATGTGCTCAGTGCTGTGGTTCTTATTAACTTCCACAAATGAAAAAGATAGTGGAGAATGGGCCTAGAAATAGCTATTTGGGATGCCTTTGCTTTGTTTGCTCTTGTCTAGGGAGTGCTTCATCCCAGCGTGTTGGTTGTAAATAATTCCTTGCCATCATCACTGAGCAGGAATTACAAGACCATATCTGAGCTCCTTGAGGGTTCCACTTGTGGCTATAAGCTTTTGTGTTGTAGAGCTGCAGTCAGTTTGCCCGTGCTGGACCAAGCAGAAGTGGAAGATGTGGAGGAAGAACTCCCTGATGGCTTAGAAGATGCTTGCAGTCAAGATGAAGAGGTGGAAGAGGAGGATGGGGAAGGTCAGTGGTTTTTAGCACTTATTTTCTTCAACATGCAAGCTCATCCTGTTCAAAATACTCTTATTAGCATTTCAAGACACCGTTCAAATCTATTAAAAACTTAAAAGATTCCTGTCACAGTAGTAAATATTTACTATTGGCATCAGGACAACACATATGCATTCATAATATAATACTGGGAGAGAAAGAAACGTAATGAAAGATTTATTGCAACCAGAACTACTGCTAACATGAATAGAATAATTTACCACCTGGGTACCTTTAGCCTATATATTTCACATACATTTATGAATATTTCATTTGTGAATTAACTAGTTAACCTCTCTTTAAGGGAGAAAGTGAGTTGGATCTTTTAAGTTTCTTGTTCTGTTCTGTTCCAGTATATGGTAACATGATTTTAATTGATCCTAAAACAAGCTCTTCTTTGACATTTCTTAAAACAGTGGAAAGTGAGTTAGCCAATTTCTTGAATTTTCTAGTGTTTTTCAGTAGCAATACTTTAATACCTAGAGTAAATCTATGCTTGAATTATGGTGGGGGCAGGAAAGGCCACTGCTATGCAAGAAGAATAATTGCTGTCTCCTATATGTGCTTATCCCAAGAGGGTTAAACCTGTAATCCTGGACTTTTACACTCTTTGAGTTATTCTGTTGGACTGTGTGTCATAGTGATGAAGCTTCTACAAAATCTTATATCGCCATAGCCAGTTGATCTTGAAGATTGTGCCCTCAGTGTCCATGCTAAGAATATTCTAAACTCAATACATATTAGGGAGAGGGGATTTTGTTCTGCTAAATACCTTGCTGCTGTTCAGAAGAGCATTCTCCTTATTAGCCCTGACTCATTCTAGGGCAATTACTACCTCAAAGGGTTGGAAGAAAACTATGCTTAGACTGTCCTGGTTTTTCTTAATATTGTGATGTATAAACCAGAAATGTTCATTATTCTTTATTAGCTTAAGAATACATTAATATAGTTATTATATTTATCTGTGTTTTGAAATGTCATATTTAATAAAAAAATTGCACCGATGCTTATCACTCTTAGGATATCCTTATTTAAATAGAAGGTGAAAAGGCCTTGAGTTTTGGGATATGAAGCAGTGGGCAATGCTTTGTGTAAAGAAATATTTTACCTTTTTCCACCTTAATCTTGGGGATTTCAAGACTATGTTACAGAACAGGCAGATACTGACTATCTTTAACTTCATTCTTCATTCTAAAGGATACCAAGCCTGCTCTGAAGCCATTGCACAGAACTTATGTGCTGCAGTAATTAAGGTGTTCTTTCAGCCATATGGGAACTACTTGGAGTGTCAGGAGAGGTATTTGGGTCAATTGCATAGTCTCTTGCCATATTTATTTACAGTTTTTAAATCCCACTTTTCAGCTAAAAGAAACCTCTTAGAGCAGCTTAAAAAGACAAATAATGAGACAATTATTTTATTTTATTTATTTAAGATATTTGTATGCCGCCCTTTGTGAGAGCCTCAGGACGGCTTACACAAATAAAATACCAATACATAAAAGTATAACATAAATTAACAACCCACTCTGGCTGCAATTAAAATATGGTAATAAAATTCAATATTAAAACTTGTTAAAATATTGATTAAATAAAAAGATCTTAACCTGGCACCGAAAAACATATAATGACGGCGCCAGGCGGACCTCTCTGGGGAGCTCATTCCATAGATGGGGCACCACAGCAGAGAAGGCCCTCCTCTGGGTACTCTGTCTCCTAATATCTTTCACAGAGGGTTTCTGGAGGAGGGCTTCTGCTGCCGATCTCGGGGCGGGAGGGCAAATAGGGAAGAAGGCTTTCCTTTAGGTATCCTGATCCCAAGCCATTTAGGGCTTTATAGGTAATAACCAGCACCTTGAATAGAGCCCGGACTTTGATGGGAAGCCAATGGAACTGATAGAGGACTGGGGTTATATGAGAATAACGCCCAGTCCCCAACAGCATCCTGGCAGCTCTGTTTTGCACCATCTGAAGTATCCGGACTGTCTTCGAGAGCAGCCCCACATAAAGCACATTACAGAAGTCCAACCGGGAAGTAACCAATGTGTGTGTTACTGTTGCTAGGCAATCTTCCTCCAGGTAGGGACGCAGCTGATGGATTAGCCGAAGCTGAAGGAAAGCGCTCTTTGCCACCGCTGTCACTTGAGCTTCCAAGGACAGCTCCGGGTCGAGGAGCACTCCCAAGCTGTGGACCCTGTCCTTTAGAGGGAGTGCAACCCCGTCCAGGGCAAGGCCCAAGTCATCTACCCAGGAGCTTGAATCACCCACCATCAGAACCTCCGTCTTATCTGGATTGAGTTTCAGTTTATTGGCCCTCATCCAGCCCATTACCTCAGCCAGGCACCGGTTCAGTACAATTCCTGCCCTCAAGTTTACAATCTGAAAGATACCATACAAAAAGGAAAAAAAGAATTGGGAATAAGGAGAAAAAGTAAAAACCAGACATCAGTTCTTACTTTCAAAGTTTATTTTGGGATTTTTTTTCTGACAAGGAAGACTGAAACAAGCTGTTCCTTTTCTGGCCAATGTATGAGGCAAGTTGGTTTCCCACTTGTGATATAAGTGGTACTAATGGTTAAGCAGCACCCAAAGGACTTGTATACCCATTTTTGTTGTGAATTAAAAGGAAAGGATGTTGAATTTTATCAGTGTGTTGCTGGAGTGTGGCCAAGGTTTCATGCCATCAACAATCTGCGTCTGTCTCTTCAGGTGAATCAGATGGCTCATCATCATCTGGCTTATCTCCCAATGGTTCTGTGGCTATCATATCCAGGTTGGTTTCAGAAAAGGACTAGATGTGTTTTCTGTCAACACAGTATTGGACACTTGTGTTCTTAAACCCAAACGGTGGGCATGCACAGGACTTTGGAAAGGGTCTGCTTGTTTTGGCAGCTTACACTGCCTGGAAATACACTTTGCAAAGGGAAACAGCAGCTAAGCAGTTGCACTGAAATCAGCTTAATTTCCTTTTCTGAAGAACATCATTTGTCAGTGCTTCTCTGCGAAGCAAGGCTCACTTTCCCAGCCTGTGTTGTTAAAGACCTTAAACCTGACTGGGTATAATGGAAACAGATAACCCAGAAAAGGTGTTGCACTGCTGGTTCCCCCAACTCTGCTTGGTATTTCAGTTGGCTTCTTTAGTCCTGTGGCTGCATATATGAGCAATCCTGTTTCTTTTCCTAGGAATTGCATTGAGGGGTTGGTGCCTCCACTTGAGGGGCAAGAGCGAATTCTCAAGCCAGCTCTCATATGCAGCCTGTTCCCTACTGTGTCTCCCACCTTGTATTTTGGTACCCGGGATGAGAGAGGTAAGATGGATCTGAATTGGTTGCAGGGAGCAGGCAAAGCCAGAAAGTATTAGTGCAGGGTGGACATGGAGCTTAAACAGAAGAGTATAGTGTGAGGTGACAGTGGGATGTATATGGTGATGTCATTTTAAATAAGTCATATATTTATTATGCATTGCATTTGTATGCCACCCCATAGCCCAAAAGCTGTCTGGGCGGCTTACAGAGAGAACTAAAACAGTCATCATAAAATTGTAAGACCATAAAACAGAGTTAAATGCAATAACCAACAGAAATTCCAAATAACTAATATGCCAGATAGGAGAACATAAAGCAAAAAAGCAGCAATAATGGCATAATAAAACAATCAGCTATTAAAAACAAGAATTAAATAAAAATGTCTCAACCTGATGGTGGCATATACGTGATGAGGGTGCCAAATGCACCTTCTTGGGAAGGACATTCCACTAGTGAGGTGCAATAGCAGAAAAGGCCCTTCTCCTTGCCTTTTTCCCTTTTAGCTCATTAGGGGCTGGCTCATAAAAAAGGGCCTCCACTGAAGATCTTAGTGGTCTGGTAGAAATATATGGGGATAGGCATTCCTTCAGATATCCTGACCCCAAGCCATTTAGGGCTTTATATGTTAATATGAGCACTTTGGATTGGGCCCAGGTGACAAGCAGCCAGTGCAGCTGATGTGATATGTTATCTAGTATTGGTCTTCATTAACAGCCACATTGCTCTGTTTTGAATTAGTTGGAATGTCCAGACTGGTCCTCATCCAGTCCATTAGTGAGCCCAGGCACTGCCTCACCTGGATAAGATGAGAATGAAAGGTAGAGCTGAGTGTCATCTGCATATTGGTGACATTTCAGCCCAACCTCTGGATGACCCCTCCTAGCATTTTCATGTAGATGTTAAAAAGTATGGGGACAAAATGGAGCCCTGCAGGACTCCATGGTACAAGTACTATGGCGCAGAGCAACAGTGTCTCAACTTCACTGTCTGGAGATGGTCAGACAGGCAGGAGCAGTGCCACCAAGTACCAACTGGCCAGAAGGAAACCATAGTTGATGGTGTCAAAAGCTGCTGAGAGGTCCAGGAGGATCAAAAGGGTTGCTTTCCCCCTGTCTCCCTCCTGGTGGGGTGGGGGGAAGTGGGGAGAGAGAGAGAGCTTAGAGTTTGCTTTCTTCCTAGTGGAGAAGCTCCCTTGGGAACAGAGGAAGATGCTGCGATGGAAGATGAGTACAGTGACTCCCAACATTGTGAAGCAAACCGTCGCCAGGTCCCACTTCAAAATTAGCAGGAGTGAGTCATTTTCAATATGGAAATGGTCTGTGGGTGCATATTTCTTCCTGCCTTAGATACACCCAAAGTTGTGAAAGTCCACAGCTTTGCCTTGGGGGGTAGTACAGGTTGTCTGGGAATTCATTGGCTCATTTTGAGGATGTGGATCTGGGTAGCAGAAAGAACAGAAGACCCCACAGAATTGTTTCCTCCAGTGTGCATCTTTTGCACGGAGGTTTTTTTCATGACACTGCAAATCAGATTTAATTGTGGGTCATACACTTGACTGCCATGTTTTGGGGAAGCCTGCTGGCTCTTGCAGCTCTTCTGCTTTACGGCCCTTTGGCAGCTCTCACTACAGTGGTCCCAGGCCATGAGGTGCTAGAGCCATCTAGCTGCAGCATGGTCTGTGCTTACAGAGGGCAGGAAAGAGAGTTCACAACATGGGATAAAAGGCTGTCTGCTGTGCATACATTTTAGCAAATCTTTTCAAGTTTATTGGAACAACTGGTGACCAACTGTGGGCCCTGTGTATTACTACATACACCAGTCCTTTTCCCACACTCCTGAATAGAAGGACGGTTAGTTAGGATGTGGTTGATCAAGGAAAAGCGGTAATGGGCTTTAATAGCACATCTCTTAGCTGCCCACCTTTACTGTAGAGATGAGCACATGTGATCCCTCAAATTATTGGATGGCAATTCTTGTCATCCTTCATGATTAGCTGCATTGCTTGAATTAATAGGAGTTAGTCTACCAATACCTGGAGTGCCAGACCTTCTGTTTTACTTAATGAGATTTGACCTCACAGTATACACTGTGATATCGATGCTATAATACTGCAATTGTGTATAGTTCCCCACAAAGCTTAGTGTCTCTTGTACAGTGCTACCCTTGGTTCTGGTGGGAGGGAAAACATGGGCTAGCCAGACATAAATTTCCAATTTATTTTTGCCAAATTGTACTCTTAGTTGTCTGAGACTAAACTTAAACTGTCAGTTATGATGTTCAGATAATTCATCTCTGGACTGCCCTATTGCCCACAGGAAACAATGACTGGCTGGGCTGCTGGGGCCATCACATGAAATCTCCTGGGTTCAGGGTTATCAGAGAGCATCAGAAGGTATGAAATACAGCCATATGCAACAAGAACATTGTGGCAGGTGAGGAGAGAAGATGAGTTATGTCCTTTCTCTCTGATCTTCTCTCCAGTTTTCCCCATCTGTATGCTGCATGCAACTGATCCTTTCCTGTTTTCTGTTGCCATATTCTCTTACCCACTTCCTTCATGCTGTGGTTTGAGGGCAGACGCCTTGATTTGCAAGACGCAGTGTGGTGAACACATGAGTGCTAGCATGCATAGCTCTGAACTATCTGTAGGGAGTACCAGATGGGCTTGGTGGTAGCATGGGCAAAGCAGGTTCTCAGGGTCATCCCTGAATTTGGAAGAGAGGATAATCTAGGAGCTGTTCAGCTGTTCCAGCTAGGAGATAGCAGGAACCTCATTGCTCAGTTTTTGCCTTTCATCCCTGCAGTTGAACCACTTTCCTGGCTCTTTTCAAATTGGTCGGAAGGACCGTCTGTGGAGAAATGTGTCCAAAATGCAGCAGCGCTTTGGGAAGAAGGAGTTCAACTTTCTGCCCCAGTCCTTTATCCTCCCTCAAGATATCAAGCTGCTGAAGAAGGCTTGGGAAGATTGTGGGAGTCGCCAGAAATGGATTGTGAAGCCGGTGGGAGCCCACAGACACTCTGATACAGATATGGATGCTCTTTGGAGTCCTTTGCTGTGGACAGCTGTGCTGTTCTCTGCCTATCCCAGCAATGCAAACACATCCCGTCTGTTCCCCTCTTGCAACTGTACATGCTTGTTTTCCAGATACATTTTCTCTGAGGTGAAGATATGACACAGGAATAAAGAGAGAAGGATGGGATGCATGAATTAGACAAGCAGAATTGTAAATGCTAAATGGTTTTTTGCTCCCTGAGCACAAAAAGCCCATTTGGTCTCTGCACCTTTAAAATGTTTCTATCTTCATTATTTTTTCTCTTTCTACTAGGACTAAAATAGTTTTTTAAAGTAGAAACTCCTAATATGTTTGCAAATGCCACCCTTTTGCACTAAATAGTCAATCTAAATTGTGCAGCATAGCTGAATCCAAACATGTTTTCAGAAATACTAAAGATTTGATATGTTCCTTAAATTGAGAAGTTCATTAGACTTTTGAAGTCAACGAAAAAAAAAGATCTCCCTTAGAGGGGATTCTGGAAAAAATAAAAATTTGGGAAAAAATTGAAAAGCATGCAATACTTTTAAAAAGCATTCTTTGCAAATCTGAAGTTACTTTAAGAAGTTAAAATGTATTGGGCTGGTTCACATGATTACAAAGGGAAAATAAGTCACAGTGACTTGTTTTTCCTCCCCTAATTATCTGGGCATTAGTAGTTACAACATCAGTCTGGCAGGTGTTGGTGGCTGGGATGGTTTACAAACCATCTTTAACCTTAGAACAACTCTTGGTTTTCAGGGAGGTTTATGAATCACAGTCATTTATGTTTACTCAGTTTGTGTGCTACGACAACCCACAGCTGTTGGTGGCTTGCCACCGGCATGTGTGGGGAGGGAAGATAAGCCTCTGTGGTTTATTTTCTTCTGTTCTGGTTAGTATGTATAACTTAGTTTTCTCATAAAATTATCAATAACGTTAAAAACGTTAAAATGTAAATGTAGTTAATATGTAATTATTGGCTGAATGAGCATGATAATATAAGCGCACCTAATTAGATATAATACATTTTTGGTTCCTATTTTATGTCTAACTGAAGTTAACTTCAGCAAGCTGCAAAGCTCCTGAAAAATTCTAGAAAGCAGAGGAACAGGAAGAGCTTATGGCAGAGGAAAGCTGGTGTACTGCATCTGTTCCTGTTTGTGTGGAAGCGGTTGGTGTAAAGACCAGGGAAATCTAGTCTAGAGGAAATGCCATTAAAGGCGTATTTAGCTAGGGGAGACCCTCTTACCCATTTGCAATGGTAATCAAACATTTAGGAATCTCTAAACTCAAGCTATTGTTTGCAAAGTGGTAGTTGACTATCTTGTGTAAATAATTACTCTTAAAAATAAGCATCTTTTGAAGGGTTGTCTCAAGCAGTAGTGGCAGTGCTATTATTAAACAACAGGAACCAGGCTATTGAGTTGTGCTTAGATAGAGAGGATTTTCTTTGGTGCCTATGGGTAAAAATTGATAGTTGTAGCAGGATTCTCTAAAATCTATTTGGATACTTTATTAAAATCTCTGGTGATGAGTTTCATAGATCCAAGTCTTTCTTTTTTATGTAAAATAGGTGGGATAACCCACCCATTTATTTTCTCTTGCCCCGTGTATGGTGGTAAAGTTGGGACAATCCACAGAGTTTCTTTAGCAGTTTTAGAATTACATTCATTGACTGCTACAGCATCTCAACAGAACATGCCCAGGAATGCAGAGCTCTATAAAGTGAACCCCAAATTGTCAAGAATGCACATTTCCTTGACAGAGTATTATACAGCAGCTTGACTCACATGTTGAGAAATTAAGCATGATTTGTGGCACTGCATTTCTTCTTACAGTTTCATAATTTTTAGGATCTTTGCATCTCTAGTCTTATACCATGTAGAATTAAAAATCATTTTGGGAAGTAAAGACCAGATAGCAATTTATGAACTTTTTGCCCCAATCATTTTTCTAAAATAAAACATTTTGTAATACTTTTTTTCCCAATTCTTTTTGGAAACAAAACGGGAATGTCTCCAGACATCACAATCTCCCCATTTTAACTCAAGTCTTCACATCTCTTCTACAGAGAATGTTACATGTGGCAAAAAGGAATTTGATCCTGTCTATACAGAATAAACTATTGTATACCAGCATGTGAATATATTCAGCCTTTATTCATGAAGCCTGTTTAAAAGGTCAAACAATTTTCTGCCTTCTTAATTTTAGGCACAATCCTGTGCTTGCTTAAACAGAAGAGTCCTGCATCTCTCAGCATGCTGGCTGTGGAATGCTGGATGTTATAGGATATTTTTTCTGTCTAAACATGCATAGGATAGTGCCCTTTGGGCTCAGTCCTATTGCAAGCCCCATAAGCCCTTGAACTTTGAGACTTATGGATATCCTGTGCAGAGAGGAGGAGTGGTGGAAGTGATCTTTGCATCCTCATCTTTCTGCCCTGTATTTTCTGCTAGTGGGGCATTTTCACCTGTCCAGCTGATTGAAGTATTTTGGAGGGAGAGGACAGGATGCTGGATTTGCCACAAGATGCCTTGTATCCTGGCCCTTCCAGTTCTGCTGAAGCACCTCCTTTTCCAAGTCCCTGAATGTGCTTCACCTCAGAGAGCTGACAGCAGGCAGGCTTCCTTCCATACTGACCACAAGGGGTCAGTGCTGCTGTTCCCCCGTTCCGAAGACAGAGTGCCCTCTCTGACTCTGGAGCTGAGAATCCTGACTATTGTATAACCGCTTGCCTCTCAGAAGCTCTCTCTGGGCTGTAGGATTTTTCCCTCCATTGATTGAAGTTGAATTTAAAACTACATTGAGATCTTTGTGAGCTCTCTTTGTGATGTGTCTTAAAGCTGACAGTACAAAAACAGATCTATCCTCCAGTTTTGTACTGTAAAGAAGTAGCAAATGGATATCATGTGCATCTTTCTTTCTCATTTTAGCCAGCATCAGCTAGAGGCATTGGAATTCAAGTTATCCATAAGTGGAGCCAGTTGCCAAAGCGCAGGCCACTGCTGGTGCAAAGGTGAGGAAAATTTTCCCTTAAAACATGCTGTGTACTGGTCTCTCTTCATCCAGCCAACAAGGCAGCTGAATAATTTCTTGATATATTCAAAGAACTGACATGTCTCCAATAATACTTCCCACCCTTATAGAACTAAAGCTGTTCTGTTCAACTGGTTTCTTTTGCTTCTGCCTTCAACTAAAGGGCAGGGAAGTTATGAAGGTACTACTGTATTGAGGTGTCTTCAGAAACCTGACTGTGGAAGTCTTTAGCTGGGGTATAGACTGGTCTGTCTTGAGAAGGCTGAAGTTTCTTCCGTTGCCTCTCACATATTGCAGTGTGAAATCCATTTTTATCAAGCCTGTCCTCTGACGGCAAAATCCTGAATTTCCTGAAACTAAAACTCAAGCCTGTTCTTTCTGTGTTGTGTTCACATTGCTTCTTTTCCCATTGCAGGTACATACATAAACCCTACCTCATTGGTGGCAGTAAGTTCGACTTAAGGATTTATGTTTACGTCACATGCTATGATCCACTTCGTGTCTACTTGTTCAAAGATGGACTTGTTCGTTTTGCCAGTTGCAAGTAGGTTCCTCCAAAATTAGTGCTTACAAGAGGGGGTGGGTATTTAACAACTTGAATAAGAGGGTCAAGTTGATTTCTGCTTCGAACACCAGTTCATGATTCACAGGTGAATAGGTTGGGTTTTTTAAATGAAGTATTCTGTGTGTGTGTGGAGAGAGAGAGACTATGCTGCAGAAAGAATATGCTGAAAGATGTAGCTCTGTCTTGTACCTCTTACATTGCCAGAGAAATACCCTTCCCATTCATTTCGCTGATTTACCCGTGTTTCATGCGAACATTCTGCTATTCTTTTACCCCAGATATTCCTCCTCTATGAAGAGCCTCAACAACAAATATATGCACCTGACCAATTACAGTATCAACAAGAAGAATACTGAATACAAATCCAATGCAGATGAAACAGCTTGCGAAGGTCACAAGTGGTGAGTATCACTGAGCAGGAAGGAAAGCTCTTCATGCCATTTGTGCTGTTCAAGGCACCCAGTCAGCAGAGGTTTTCTTGTTGATACAGTTCTGAGTAGCCGAGGTGTAGTCCCTCTCTTTTCAAAAGAAAGGAGTTAAGTGAATCCATAGTTGCAGAGAAAGGCAAAGAGCCATGTTGCCTTTTTCTTTCAGACATGAGGGAAGAGATGTTCATGAATTTATCTGGATTAATGCTGATGCACTCATGTGTGAACACACACATTCTCTATTTCTGCAGGGCACTGAAGGCGCTCTGGAGCTATTTGTCCCAGAAAGGAATCGACAGCGAGGCCATCTGGGAGAAGATAAAAGACATTGTTGTCAAAACAATTATTGCGTGAGTTTTAAGATCATGTTCTTGCTCCTCCCCGTTTTTTGGTAGCAACCCCCCCACACACACATTTGGCTTTCCAGTTTATTTTTTATTGGCTTTCTTATCTGCTGGCATCCATCAGTGCTTGCTGTCCTCTGTGGTACTGTATATGTTGATTTAATTTTTATACCTCTATACCTCTGGAATCAGATTCTTCTTTATATTGGTTCTGGGTTCTTTGGTTCTTGATCCAAAAATTATTTTGACTATGCTGTCTTGCCTGGATCTTATAACTTACATTGCATCCTGAACAGGACCTTCATGAGGCTCTTGCCTTAGCCGAATGGAGATGCCATTGTTCACACTCTGTTTTTTTGGCTTGCTAGGATCACACACTTAGGTTGTTTAACAGAGCAGATGCTAGGAAGTAGCATCTTCTGCTGCAGGTTTTCTTCTCAAGAGCAGCCAAACTCTTCATTTGCCTTCCAGATCAGAGCCCTACATAACCAACCTTCTAAAGATGTATGTACGGCGCCCTTACTGTTGCCATGAGCTTTTTGGGTTTGATGTCATGCTGGATGAGAACCTTAAGCCATGGATCCTGGAAGTCAATATCTCTCCTAGGTAAGCTGTGCTAGATGTGCCATCCAGCACTGCAGTGTAGATACTGCTGATGTATGTTATCCATCAATGCATGTTAGACCTGTTTTTTGTTGAACAGACTGTTTGTTTTGTGCTTATGGCTCCCTCCTCAGAGAGGCAAGGGAAACTAGAAGTTCATGAAGCATTACAGAAGAGAGCAAAGAATTGAGATTATGGATCACGGAGGGCCAGGAGTGTAGCTATGGTAAAGCAGTGGAATTTGAGAACAGTGGAGGTGGGTCTACTTTTGTAGGACTAACATTGGATACAGCCTGTCTTGCATTGGAGTCAGAACTCCTCCTGTCATCCATTCTGGAGAGCTGTAATTCAAACTTAACAGCTATCAAAGCCCGGAGCAAAGTAATTGAGGATGTGCCTGTCCGTTTGAGGTTTGAAAAAAAATATTCTCCTTCTCTCTGCAGCCTTCATTCAAACTCTCCTCTAGATGTAAGCATCAAAGGCCAAATGGTCCGGGATGCCCTTAACTTAGCTGGCTTTCTGTTGCCGAGTCCGGAAGATGTGGCATCACCCTCTGGAAGTGCCAGCAGCTCTACAACCAGGTCAGAGGTGGTACATTGCACACTCAAAGTAGTTTGCCTGTGGCCCTCTTCTTGTTGGTGTGTGGTAGGGTAAAGTTGCTGTGACAGTAATATGCATGAATTCATCTTTGAAACATGGATCTAGTGATGCATATTCAGTACTGCGCTAGTACTGAAACTGAATTGGGCACATACGTCAACATCCAGGAACCACTTTTTTCTTTGCTTTAACGTTGAAGCAGCTTTCCTGTCACTATGACTGCAAAAGCCTGGGTAATGCATTGTGAAATCTTGGAAGCAGTGCTTCCAAGGTAACATAGAAACAGAGCGAGTCAGAAGGGGCCTCCCGGGCCATCTAGTCTGACCTCCGGCACCAGCCGGCTCCGTTCACGACATGCCCACCATGTGGACGTCCAACCTGTCCTTGAAAACCCACACCAATGGGGCCTCAGTGACCTCTCGTGGAAGCCCATTCCACACCCTTGGGGTCCTGACTGTCAGGAAGTGCTTCCTGGCATTCAAATGGAACCTTGGCTCCCTGAGCTTTGCTCCATTGAAGCGTGTCCTGCTTTCCTCTGCAGGGGGAGAACAGGTCTCTACCCATCTCCATGTGACATCCCCTCACATACCTGTATGTCGCTAACATATCCCCTCTGAGTCTCCTCTTCTCCAGGCTGAAGAGACCCAGTTCCCTCAGTCTCGCCTCATACGGCATCCCCTGCAAACCGCCCACCAACCTTGTGGCCCTGCGCTGCACTGACTCCAACCTGGCTATATCCTTTCTGTAATGAGGGGCCCAAAACTGAACACAATACTCCAGTTGCAGGCGCACCAGAGTCGTGTAGAGTGGTAGTAATACCTCTCTTGATCTAGAAGCCACACTTCTGGCTATGCAACCAAGGGTGGCGTTCGCCCTCTTGACCACCACATCACACTGCTGACTCATGTTTAGCCTGCAGTCAACCAGTACCCCGAGGTCCCTTTCACAAGTGCTGTTCTCCAGCCACTTGTCACCTAACCTGTACTTATGACAGCTATTCCTATGCCCCAAATGCAAAACCTTGCACTTATCCACATTGAACGCCATCCTGTTGTCTCCTGCCCACTTCCATAGTCTGTCCAGATCCTTTTGGATCTGGAGTACCTGTTCCTCAGTTGTGGCCACTGCTCCAGTTTTAGTGTCGTCTGCGAATTTGATCAGCAGACTGTTCACCCCTTCTTACATGTCGTTAATTAAAAGATTAAACAGGATCGGCCCCAGGACAGAGCCCTGGGGGACTTTGCTTGTCACTGGCCGCCATCCTGATGATTCCCCGCTAATGGTTACCTTCTGCTTTTGGTCAGTCATCCATGCCCTAATCCACCAGACAGTGCTTTGGTGTATCCCAAAACTCCTCAGTTTCTCCACCAGGATATCATGGGGCACTTTGTCAAAGGCCTTGCTGAAATCCAGGTATACCACATCCACTGCATCCCCTCCATCTAGCCATCGCGAAACCTTGCCATAGAATTCCACAAGGTTTGTCTGGCAGGACCTGTTTTTGCGGAAGCCGTGTTGTGTGGCTGTCAGCCTCCCTTCCCTATCTAGCATCACTAGATTTCTCTCTATTATGAGCCTTTCCATTGTTTTTCCTACAATGGACGTAAGGCTAACTGGTCTATAATTCCCCATGTCCTTTCTACTACCCTTTTTGAAAATTGGGACCACTGATGCCACCCTCCAGTCCTCTGGATCTTCACCCGTTCTCCACGAGGTCTCAAAAATGGAGGCCAGCGGGCGTGAGAGAACCCCTGCCAACTCTCTAAGTACTCTCGGGTGTAACCCGTCAGGGCCTGGTGCCTTTGTAATGTCCAATGCCCTGAGGAGCCCCTCGACTTCAAGGGGGGTGACTCTAATCTGTGCCCCTAAGTCCCCAGTCTCATCTAATCTCCTATGCGGATATCTCCTGTCCTACTTTGGGGAGAACACAGAGGCAAAATAGTCATTTAGCATCTGTGCCTGTTCCCTCATATCAGTCACTGGATCTCCTTCCTCCTTATTTAGTTGTCCCACCACTTGTCTCCCCTTCCTCTTCCTATTTACATGCTGAAAGAAGCCCTTTTTGTTACTCTTGCTATTCTTGGCAAGTCTCAGCTGGTAATCAGCCTTAGCCTTGCGAAGAATCCTTCTGCAATGGGCCTCCTGCTCCCAGTATACCCTTTTGTCTATTTGCCCCAGTACCCATTTCCTATGGAGGTTCCTCTTTCGTCTAATCCCTCTAACCACCTCCTTTTGCATCCATGGCAGCACTCTCCTCCGCCTCCCTACCTTACCGACTAGAGGTGTCGTCAAGGCTTCCAAAACCTCCCTTATGAGTGCTATCAACTATAGTTATCTGAGTGAGATTGCCAGGATAATAGCAGTTAGTAGCTGGCTTGTATTTTCCCCTTCTTGTTCTGCTCCGAGGATAGTAGAAGTAGATTAATTTATACAAAGCACTGTTGATATATGCATACATTTGTGCAGGTTGCAAAACTGAGTTTTTCTTTGTGTAGAATTTAAATCTATGTTTAGAGTAGACACAGAATTATTCCTGTTTTCCATTAATTTTGCTGTACTAGTGGGTGACATGGTATAAACAGTACTTCCAGGCTAATCCTCAGAATCAGCAGCCTTGGCTTCTCTTGCACAAACTATGGTGGGGATGATGCAAATACTGCAGGCAATGGCTATATGGCATCCTTGTTTTCAGCTGCCACAGCCCAGGACTTTCTTGAGATGGTAACAGTTCTAGAGAACCTAGTTTTTATCAGCATGAGGGAATTGTCACATTTTTCTTATGGAGCCCATAGGATGAACGTAAAGAGTATGGGCTAGTCTGCATAACACAACAGCCCATGGTGCATTATTTATTGCACAAATTAGGCCTGCTTATGCAAAAGGAGTAACTTGGCATAACTATTACACTCGATTAGAATTCAAGTTGCTTTAGGGTACCTGTGCCTAACTGCCTTTGCCTAAAGACTGTTGAACACAGTAGGGTTCACTTTTAAGTATACCTGCATGGGATTGAGCAGCACATTGTTCTGCAAATCCACAGCTTGCATTCTGATTTTTGGATGCAGATCAGAATCAGCTCTGATCTGTCCTGGGCCTTTGTCTGCTTCTTCTATCTTTGTGTATCAGGAAGAAAAGTGCTTTCCTTATCAGTGGTTCCTTATCACCTGATTCCATGTTTGAAATTACTGACCATTCTGTGCTCTGCTTGCTTTTTGAAGATTTCTGGTGGCTCTTTATTTAAGATGGGGGTGTGCAATCTAGGGCTCCCCAGGTCAGCAGTGCCCCACCCACTTTTGAGGTCTGGGTGCGTTATATGGTTCCTTGGTTTCTGAAACAACTATTTCCTCCCTGCTAGCAGCACTGAACAAACAACAGTCCCTGAGAAGTGTGGGAGGCTTTACCTGCCCTGCTTGCAAACCCTGGCTCTCAGTGGGCAAAGAAGGGAAATGGGTCTGGGCCAGAGTGCATGTGCTTGTGCACCTCAGGTTAGGAGGTCAGTAGGGATAGCATCAGT
Organism: Varanus komodoensis; assembly: GCF_004798865.1. Lineage (NCBI taxonomy): Eukaryota > Metazoa > Chordata > Lepidosauria > Squamata > Varanidae > Varanus > Varanus komodoensis. The sequence continues at coordinate 2,543,786 of NW_025335798.1, forward strand.
GTGCTGTCTGGGGCTGCGTATGAACAGCTGAAAAGAAGAGAGGGATCACCAAAGGATAAGCAGCCAATCAAATGGCCTCAGAGCCAATAGAACAGTCTCAAATGTATGCTACGGGGCAGGGAGGTTTCTGTCTCTGCTGAGGTATATCGTACACCCAGTGTGTTCCAGCACATCACAACCTTCAGGGGAAAGACCTTATTTCATCTTAATGTAGCAAGTTCCCTTGGTGCAAGCAGAGACAGGCCACATTCTGGGGGCCACATCTGGCTGATGGAAGCTTTTTGCTTGGGCCCTGACCTGCATCATTAGCGCATGCTGTTTCAAAGGTATCAAGCATCACGTTGAAGCGTTGCCTGTTCTGTTTCTGAATAACGCACCATACATCATCCTGCTGGCTGAAGATTTTGGTTGTAAATGGCTGAATAGAGGGTCCAGGCTTGAGCATCTCTGTGTATTAACTTCAACTGTCATTGTGCCCAGTTTGAATAGTATCATGAAGGAGAAGAACAGGTCATCTGCAGAGATGTTCATTGCTGAGAAGACAAAGAAAGCTTATTACCTGACCCAGAAAGTGCCTGATCAGGTAGGCAAGGTGAAGCAAGCCTTCCCCAACTGTCCTTTGCCATCCCCCTGTCTTGCTAAGGTAGGTGCAAACCTGAGCTCCTCTGCTGCTCTTTGCATGGTCATTATCCTTTGGCTTGAGTAGCTGGATCTCAAGCAAGCACTTTTTATCAGAAAAGGGGCCTGAGCAAGCAGGGTAATAGCATTTACAAGTAGGTCTAGCAACAAAAGGTTGCACTGCACCGCAGAGTTCTCATGTTCCTTATGTCAGCTCATGCCCCGTCCATGTTATTCCATCCCACTCTCTCCCCTCAACTGTTGGCAAGTATTCCATGGCCATTTGGTGCAGTTAGTCCTTTTTTGGGCTGTTTCTGGAGTGCTTGTATATTTGTTTACTTGTGTAAATCCTGGGGCTTCTCTCAGTAGGCTAATTGTGTCTCCATAGTCTAATCTTGGATACATTCAGCTGTTGTAACGCAGCATCTGCATTTACTATTAGTACATGCAAACGGGATCAACTGCCAAATGTTGCAGTATATAGTGCTGACACCTCCTCCTCATGCTAGTGGACAGTGGTGGTAATGTTTTGTGCTTTGTGGGTGGTTACAGCAGCAGCATCACTCAAAGAATGAGTTCAGTGTTAGTATATTGATATGACTGGGCTGCCTTTGTTGCTGAACAAGAATTAAAGTTCTTATCCCCACCCAAAAGCAGTCAAAATCAGCTAAATTTTCAGCTATTTCCAGAAACAAAATTAATGATCAGTGCAAATGCTAGCCTAATGTCAAAATGTTTAGCCCGTCCAACATAATTATTTACTTAATCTTTTTACCAAAAATGACACTCCAGGTGGGTGCATACAACCCAGAGTATGTCAAGATGTATTGTTCAGTATATTTTTTCTTTTTGTAATTAGAGAAATTATAGTGTGCCTTAAAGCAGTAGTGCATCAGATCTCTCCTTTGTACACATGCCTTTTACGTGTGGCCTGATTTAGCAGTAGCAAGGGCATTTCTCACTCCCAACAAATTTCCATTTCAATTTTTTGTTTAAAAAATTATTGAAATGTATTATTGTTGTAAACCACTTAGAGAGCTTGCACTGTGGATGGAATAGAAAGTTAATTAATTATAATTATAATTTAAAAACATTGCAAATATAGAGATTCAATCAAAAATGAACTGCATCTGCAGTAAACCCAAGCACATAGCTTAATATTAATGAAAAGAGAGAGTACAAACATTATTTTGAAATTTATCAGTTGGGAATATAATTAATTTTTCAACGAAATTATTTTCTGGTGATTTTCTCTTGCACAAATATGTCAATTTAATCTTTGTAGCAAAGTCACAAATTATGTCTTTCATCGAACAGGTATGAGATTTTTGCAGTAGTAAATAAATTAATGCCCATTTCTATATCACAATCTTCTGTACAGTCTATAAACCCATTTAACAAAGCTCTCAATGGATCAGGCAACTTTTTTTTATCCCATGACTTGCTTAACATATGGTAGAATACCAGTATGCCGGTATGTTTTGACTTTTTCACCATGCCAACATGATGTTCCTTTAGTTGGTCCATGTCTGCTGCATCTGTTATAGTCTTATTAAAACATCCTTTAAAAATGTTAAGTAAACAAATTTCCATTTTTTCATAGCTCTCTCCTGTCTTTCCATTCCTCTTGTGGGAGGAATGTCCATTGGTGGGAGGACCATTCCAAAATGGTGGATTTCGCAGTGGTGGTAGAGGAGTGGGATTAATGTGGGCTTGTATGTTTGCCTTCTGGAATATGGAGGTATTTCTCTGTCACTCTTGGCTGCAGGAATTCTACTCCACCATCCTGGATGTCCTAACTCCAGATGACGTACGTGTCCTAGTGGAGACAGAGGATGAGTTTGCTCGGCGTGGGCAGTTTGAGCGAGTCTTCCCCTCACGCTTATCCATGCACTACCTGCGCTTCTTTGAGCAGCCACGATACTTTAATATCCTTACTGCCCAGTGGGAGCTGAAATACTTCTTGAATAAGGCCAAAGGTAAATCAGTGCCTACTACCTCATTCCAGGGATGGGTTGCTCCTAAGGAGTGATTTGGGCCATCCTTTAATAGGCAGACTGGGCAGGTAGCTTTCTGGCCTGTCCCTGCTGCTTCAGTTCTCCTGCTGTGAGCATATTATCATGTGTGCCTGAAAACCAGCTGTATGTGCGGTTGCAGGCAGTGCAATTGTTTGCCCCTCTGCACTCTTCCATGTGACTGTGTGGCTTTTCTTTTGCAGGGGTGGACCTGCTCAGAAACTGGTGTTACAAAGGCTATCACAATGGAGTAGTGACAGATTCCACAGTGATGGTAAGGGTGGAATAGCTTAGCTCTATTTTATCCTTTCATGAGGGTGCTCATCAGAATTGCAACTTCCCTGATTGTTTCTAATTCGGCATGTGTATATTTGGTGCAATGATTTATTCATTTTAGAGGCTTTTTTCTGCTGCTTTATCAATTTTTGTGCTATTTATAGCTTTTCATTATACTGTATTTTAATCTTTTAAATGTTGTTGTGTATTTTATTTTAAATGTGCTTTAAAGGGCCATTTTATTTTCTTAACTGGCTATTAGTTATTGAACAGATTAGAAATGTGCTAAATAAATATTTATACAAAAAATGCATGTATTAAATAGCTTAAATGCAAACCCAGAGCTCCTTTCCCTTGATCCAATAACTTTGGGGATTTCAGGGCCTTCTGGAGAGGGAAGGAATCTCAGCAGTCTGTAAGTTTCACCTCACATGTGCTTTCTTCACTCCAGTGGACACTGCCAAGACCCCACCTCTACCTGAAAAATGATCTCCAGGTGAATGGCTTGAGCAAGACAGAGTCAGGCAGAACCAGGTGAGACGATGTGAAATAAACAGACATGGGGTGTGTTCACATATAATGTTAAGGAATACTGCCAAGTCCCTTCTTACTGTGTGTTCTGTGATCACACATTTGCAAAGTGTGGTAGTTCCTGCATACCTCCATCTTCCCTACAAATGGCGGCATGCATCCCGTTAGCCTCATGGCTGGAAACCAGTCCCAGTGCGCACCACTCCTGTCTGCATCACCAGTCTCCCCCGCATTGGCCTGCAGGCTCCCCTGGATGTGTTCTCAGCTGGCTGCTGTTTTCTCTTCCTGCTGCTCCACGGAGTCCCCATCTGAGTAGCACGGTGGCCCCATAGGCATCGCAGAGCAGGAACCAGGCAGGAGCACCACACACAGCTGCTCCCGAGGTCACTGCTGTAGGAGGCACCCCTGTCCTCCCTCCTGGCACTTGCTCCCTGATTCACATGTGCACCACCTGGCCCATCACCCATCTGGCATAGTGCCCAGCCAATCACCAAAATGTCCACCTTGCACACCAATGCCGTGCTTTTGCCTTCAGCACTGGCCCCTCATGTGAACTCTTGCACATTGCTCCCATGTCTCTGTCCCTCACGTGAGGGACACAGTGCGAGTCCCATCCCTCATCCAGTGCATTTCTGGTTGGCGAGTCTGGCAGTGGTTTTTAATCCCACCCCTGAGGGAGCAGCCTTATGCATGCATATGCCAAAGCGAGCCCTGCCAATGCAATGGGGCTTGCTCCCAGGTGATGGTTGATAGGATTGCAGTTACGATACTTCAGTTTTAGCTTGTTTATATATTTTTAAAATGATCTTAAGATTTTATTTTATTAATGTTACACCACCTTCAAACATTTTATGATGCTATTTGATATATAACATAAAACCTATGGAACAATTGCAATCTTGATTATTTAGTTCTTTGTTGTTGCTGTTATGTGCCATCAAGTTGTTTCTGACTTACTGTGACCCTGTAAAAGAGAGTCCCCCCAAATGTCCCATTCTTCACTGCTCTGCTCAGTTCTTGTAAACTGAAGACTGTGGCTTCCTTTATGGAATTTATCCATCTTTCATTTGGTAGTTCTTACTGGTCTGGATGCACCCATAAATCATAGTTTAGTGCTACAAGAATGAGCACACTTGAGCCTTGGGCTCAAGTACTTCTCTTCTGGCATGCACCAGTGGAGAAGATTGGAAGCATCTGCTTCTGGAGTTAAACTAACCATGCTTTGCTCTTTGTTGGGAAGAACAATCTGTAAGGAGCACTCTGGGAAAGGAGCAGAGTGCCTTTTCTTCCCTGTTTCCCAGCTATCCTGATGCAGAAAGCTCCTGCAGATATCCATTCCTCCTTTCCCTTCCACAGAGATCCTCATGCAGATCATTCTTTTCTCCCTGAAAATATACTTGTGTGTGGCATGCAGGTTATGTGCCTCTCTTCCCCATGTTGTGAATGCCCCAGGCCCCTGGAGTAGACTGTAGTTTAAACTAGTCACAATTCCTAATTGGGATGTACCAGTATAGATTGCAACAAGAAGCAGATGACTCCTGCCTTTTTTCTGAGCTGTGGCGTGGGGTGGTGGTGGTGTTCAAAAGCAGGCTTGATTGATTGATGGATTTATATCCTGCCTTTTTCCTACAAAGGGCTCAAGGCAGCTTACACCTCCTCCTCCATCTTATCCCCACAACATCCCTGTGAGGTGGGTTGGGCTGAGAGTCTGTGACTGGCCCAGAGTCACCCAGTTGGCTCCATGGCCGAGTGGGGACTAGAACCCAGGTCGTCTGAGTCCCAGTCCCATGCTCTTAACCACTACACCACACTGGCTCATGTAACACTGAACTACAGTTTAAGATTAAGTTTGGATTCAAGCCATTGTTTCTGGTTTCCTTCCTTGTATCTCAGTATTAATTTTAGCATAATGAGACCTAGGCAATAGGGAATCATATGTCTCAAATCCTTGTTTTCTACCAGGGACAGAAGTGGCACAGCAGTAATAAGATCACTGATTCGGTCAGATTGGTGAAGCTGGTGTGCTTTGGAAATCTTTGCCTTACAGGAGAAAGTGTGTGTAGAATAGAGATGCATCACTTTTTCAGCTTCTGCTTTCTTTCCAACAGCAAAGTTCTTGTTCAGCGAGATGGAGAAGAGTCATCCCGAAGCTCTGAGCCAAACTCTTGTACTCAAAGTTTACCTCAGATTAAATTTACAGCTGGAACTCTCAAGAAATCAATGCTCCCGCTGGCCCTCAGCAACTCCAGCCTGGTAAAGTGACAAGGGACTGAGCTGAGTGGCCAACTTCCCCCTCTTGCAGTGTCAGGAGGGGCATCTGTGACCTACCTCAGTGGAAGTCAGGAAAGCCAGCATGGAAAGCATGGAGAGGAGCTCGTGTCCGGCATGCCCACTGCAGAACTTTTTTTTTTTTGGAGGGGGAGTTGGGACAAAGAAGAGATGCTTTACATGGTCAAAAGGGACAAATATTCTGTATAGAGTTTTTTTTATTTTAATGGCAAAGGAAGTTTCTAAACACAGACGCTTGGAAAACCTATTTAATTTTAGTGTGAGTTCCTTGTAGTTTCTTGACCATGCCATCTTCCTCACCACTTGTGCCATAAGTGCCTCTCACTATTAAGTGCCAACATGTTTGATTAGGTCAGACACTGCCAACTTCAGCAACAGTTTATGAAAAGCCCTGCTATCATGGGGCAAGGTCTGGTATATGTTTGTAGTCAGCTTGCAGTCAGAAGTCCCATGCATTCACCATGAAAACCAGCCCCCTTTTAGCCAAGTGCTGTGGGAAGCAGTCTTTAAAATGTCTTACCTAGCCCTAGTAAAGCAGGCAGATATGTAAAGGCCCTGGTGCATGATCTTAAGAGAAATGGCCAGGGGTGGGTATTAATGTAATATTCTTACTCAGTGAGAGCTTATGTCCATATGCTTCAGTCCTTGAAGGTATTTTCTACTTATTTGTTACTTTGTTGAGAAACAGGCCTTCCAGTGTGTATAAGTGTAGCACAAGGGAACCATTGGTGCTGGCTTCTCCAAGGAGGCAGAACATCTTTTTAAGGTTCTAGTCAGGTGCATTGACCTGCTGCCTCTAAACAGTGTTCATGAGCAGAGCATGCTCATGAGTGGATATTCCTTTTTCTCCTGTAATGAACCCTCCAATACAGGCACAAATCCAAGATCATTCTTCAATTTCTTTCTCCCCTAAAGGAAACTTCATTAAAATGTAGCACCTGAGATTGCTCAGGTATACGTTCATTGTTTTATGTACTGCATTCTCACACTTCTGTTTCTCTGGTCAGCTGAACATTGTCTCTTTCTCTTTTGTTGCTGGATAATTCTGCCCCTTCAGGTTTTGTCCAAATCTGTCATGCTTTTCTTGCGCATAGTTTGAATCTGATATTGGACACTCTCCAGTTGTATAAACATGCCTGGAATGTGTTGGTGAACTTGTACTTTCAGGGAGCATGGGCTATTTACTGCCCATATCCCTAGGCAGTAATAGACTGGCATGATCATCTACTTGACACCTGAAACCTTGACACGTAAGAGCATTTCCCATCTGTGTTTAGATGCTACTTGTAGGAAGCTGCTAAAGTAATGCAAGGAATGACTCTGGATGGTGAACCTGGCAACTTTGGCTTGCAGTGATATTTTTATTAACTGAAAAGAGAAGTCCTTTTGTTTTCCCCACTTGCCAAAAATGGTGATTATAGCGACATAGAAACATAGCAAGTCGGAAGGGGTCTCCTGGGCCATCTAGTCTGACCCCCAGCACGAGCTGGCTTTCCTCATATAATGTCCAACATGTGGGTGCCCAAACTTTCCTTGAATGTCCTCACTGATGGGACCTCCACCACCTCCTGTGGAAGCCCATTCCATATCCTAGGGATCCTAACCATCAGGAAGTACTTCCTGACATCCAACCTAAAGTCTGGTTCCTTTAGCTTTGCTCCATTGGATCACGTCCTTCCCTCCACCACAGGCGAGAACAGGTCATGACCCTCCACCATGTGACACCCCTTCACATACCTGTATGCCACTATAAGATCCCCTTGGAGTCTCCTCCAAGCTGAAAAGTCCCAGTTCCCTCAATCTCATCTCATATGGCACCCTCCCCAATCTAGCTACCATCCTTGTGACTCTGCCCTGAACTGATTCCAACCTTGCTGTGTCCCTCTTGTAATGTGGAGCCCAGGATTGGACACAGTAATCCAGTTGTGGGTGCACCAGAGTCTTACAGAGCAGTACCAGCATCTTTCATGTATTTCTTATTGAGGTAGTTAAGGCCACCCTCCATTATTGTTTCCAGTTCTGAACCCACCATGACTACTTCACTCTGCACTGAGGAGCACATAGGTTATGACTGGATAAAAATTGACAAGGAAGAGAAGGAGGCTGAGCTGCTATGCTGCAGCTCCCAAACAGATTTGGTTCTCCATTAGCAGGGGCAACATTAATGCTTCGAAGTACTGTGTACTTCCCTGTGTGACAATGGAAGTGTGTGTCCCAATAACACAGCCCCTCCTGCCCCTAAAATCTGGCTTAAGTTACAGCATTGTTTCTGGCTCCATTCCTGTCTGAGGTATATGGGGCTGATTAACCTCCTGGGAAACTGCAGTATGTTGGAGATGATATCAGATAAGGTTGGTTCCTCTAGGAGAAAGGTGCTGGACAGACTTCCTTTGTTTAAAAGTGGTACAAATCTCAGTGCACAAGATCTCTTGACCACATAGCACCAAAGCAACAGAGGACCTAAATTTTATTGCAGTGAGCATTTACAATCCGTTACCCCCAGGTGACACTTAGGGGAAGAAAGTTTAGGCAGACATGAAGAAAATGAGGCCCTCTGGTGATCTGGAGAACAGGCACACTGGATATAATAATTCATTCCCAAGAAGTTAGCAGTAGTGGAAGTAGTTTTCCTTGTATATTGCTGGCAGTAAAAGCTTTAAGTTAAAATGTGCTGGTATGTTTTATTTTGGCCCCATCTGTTTTGCCTTCAGCCTTGTGCACCTCTGGAACCTGGCCCCTGAAAGCTTACTGAAAATGGAATTCAGCCCAGAGGCTGAGTGCAGCCCTCCATCCCTGCCTTGAATCCTATGAATTGTAGCTCCTTTTTTGTATGCCTTTTTATTTCCACCTCCTGCACATTCTTTTCTTTCTCTTCTGTCCCTCTTAACCAGCTTGGCTCTTACTGAAAATGAGGAGGCACAAGTGGAGATGGCTAGCTTAAGAAGCATGCTATAAATGTTCCTGGCTGCTAGCTTTGTTAGTGGGCAGCCCCTCCCACTCTTCTCTTCAGAGCACACAAATAGGAACAGAGGAGTTGTTGCGCTGACTTCAACTGTGAGACAGTCTTCTCTCCAAAAACCTGGTAGAGGACAATCGCATCCTTAAGAAAACTTGCTTCGTTTTAGCTTTTACTTACACAATCTGAAAGTGAGATCTGGCAGCTGCTGAGATTATGGCAAGGTTGTGAATACACAAAGGAACAAAATGCCAGTATCTGATATGGACTAGAATAATGGTGGCGGCGAGTTGCTTCATGCTGCTAACAGCCAATTGTGGTTTTAGCTCTGTTAAACTTTTCTCTCTTGTTATCCTGATGCATTAAGGGGAAGCCTCAGGTTCTGAATTGCTCAGTTAGTAACCATCCTCTTTATCCTAGTGTTGTGACTGCATTTTAACTTTGTGTCGTCCCCTGTTGAAAACTGAGTGCCATGTCCCCTGCCTGGGGTTCCATAGGGTGTCAGTGCCTAATGTGTCTCTCTCAAATCCCATAGCAACAACCTTCTGTGAACTAGCCTGACCCCTTGGATTGTATCGAATGACCTAAAATAGCTAACTCTGTATAAGTGTGAAAGTGGAGAGGGCCGTTCGGGTATCTTAAGGAATTGCCCAGCTGACAGTTTCTGTGCAATGCCTTATACTCTTCTCACTACCCACCCTTCCCCATAAATTAAGAAATTACTACCAAACAGGTGCTCAGCACTCCTATCTGGTCTTCACTGCTATCTCCGTTTCCTGGTATTAGCAGCCATTGATGCCTCTCTCAACTACCCCCAAAAACCACTTGAGTTCTGTTACCTTAGGTGAATGCAATTGTTTCAAGAAATTTTGTGGCTCTTTCTATATAAATGAGAGGATCTCAGGAGACCTTGGGACTAGATAGTACATGTCTGGACATATGGATCCCTCCAGCTCAGTGGCAGAGCCCTTGTTCTGTATGCAAATGGTTCCAGATTCAGTCAGTAGTATCTCCAGGTAACTACAGGAAAGACTTTTGTCTGAAATTCTGAAGAGCTGCTGCCAAGCAGTACTGCCCCAGGTGGACCAGTCATCTATATCCTATGGAGTATGTTCCATATTCTTTGTCACCCTAGTGATTTGGAATCCTTCAGAGCAGACGGTTGCAGCAAGCAGATGCCTCATTCATTAGTTTTTTCTTGCTAGGATGGTTTGAATAATCAAAGCAGCATGCTAGAAACACTGCATTTTGCACAAGCCTGTAAAAATTTGCCCAGGTGTATTGGGAATGAACAAGAACTATACTTGGGCAGAGGACAAATCATCAGACCATTCCAGCCCCTCCCTCGTATTAAGATGTGAAGTCTGTTTAGCTGCTGTCTTAACACAGCAAGATTCATCTGGAATATCTCCTTTTGCTTTTGCACAGGTTGAAATGACTGGTTCACTACATGCTCTGGGGGGTGGCGTGAGTTTTTTAGGAGTATGTGAGAGGGATCAGTGGTGGGTAAATATGCACCCTGAAAGGATATCATGAGTCTTATCTCACAATAAAGGTTTAACTGCAAGTATGTGGTCATGGCTGTTGTGATGTAACTTGCCATTATTAGGTGGCAGTAACGGCCGTTATTTGGTGATTTGGCACTTTGGCATTCACATAAACCTTGTTACTTCTCAAATTCCCTTAAGCAAGGTTCTCTTTGCCCTTCTCCTCAATGTTGGGCTTTTAGCCCCAGCCCTTAAGATCAGCAAACGAGCTTCTCTTTGGCCTTTACCAGTCTAGTTTTTAGTCTGATCTTCGTTGCTTCCAGATGTATTGAACAACATCTGCCAGACCAGAGTCCCTCAGCCAGCCATGCTGGGTTGTAGCTCAGCACATCTCAAGTGCGCCAGGTTGAGGAGGGCTGCTTTAGTCCCTGGGGAGCCCTGACTCTGCTCATTGGGCTGCTTGGAGAAGAAGCCCTAATTTATGTAGAATTTGCCTCATTTTCTTACCCTTTAAGTAGCCCTGTTTATAGTAAGCTGATGGAAGTTAAGGTGAGATGTATACACTTCTAGATAGGAGGGGGCAACCTTTCCCCCCCCCTAAAAACAGCATGCAGTAATGAGTCTGCACCCTCATATGCACTCTACCGTACATCCCTGAGTACTCATAGCTCAGGACGTTGAAGCCTGTGTTCCCTGCCTGAGATTGCTGAGGTAGTGATTAACTTCCCACCAGCAGTCCTAATTGAGGTTGATGCCCCAGCATTGCTAATAGCTCTGAGAAATGGGTGGGGCTCCCCAGACTGCATGGGGAGTAGATATGGCTAGTATATGGCCCATGGCCTGTTGGTGCCCACCTGTGTAGTCGATTGACCTCCTCGATTGTTGCTGTTCCTGCTTTGGAGTAAGGGAAAGTTTTGCTGCTGATAGGAAATGCAAACAAATCATGCCAACTGCCAGGGATTTACCCAGCTGCAAGAGTAAATGTAAGAAGGAGTAAATCTGATGACCTGAGCACTGCCACAGCAGGCTGATCAGATCTAATCAACCTTTATTTTCTAGGCAAAAAGAAAATAGCCCTATGATATTTATCCTCAAGAGCACTATATACTGTATGTCATTATTCCCCTCAAAGTATCCAGTCTCCTATCCAGTCTTAACTGGGATTTGTGACTACTCTTGGAAACAGCTGCTTCAAAAGTGGCATTCTTGTCAGCATCAAGAGGCATATAGAAACATGTCTGCAAGCTAACCAGCTGTTTTGTCCAGATAGGTATTCAGTAGTACCTTTCCCAGAGATCTGTACAAGGGGTAACAGAATATGTAATGAAGATATTTTCTAATTCTGGAAGAAAAAATGTTCTTTGTTAGAATAAGACTGTAGTGCTCAGTTTTAATGTCCATGTCTACTGGATGGAGGCAGAGCCCAAAAGCCTGTTTGAAAGTTAAAAGGGTTTTAAATCTAAGACAGAGTTTGGGCAACTGCTGAATGATGATGATGATGATGAAGTAAGATCTTAGAAATCCCATTACTTAATTTGCTGCTTAATTTCAAAATGGCCTTAGCTTTCAATAAAGCCAGATTTCATAGGGATACTTTAGCAAAGCCACAACTTTTTAGGATTTTAGTAATCTGGAGTAGTTGAGTATAAATTCCAATGGTGCAACATACCCACATTTTTACACAACTGGGGAATAAGGATTTGCCCTGATTTTGAAAAGAATGCATTGCACTATTAGTCAAACTCTGCTCCTGCATAGCTGAAAAAATGAATTGCTGTTTTGAGAAAAGTGGGTAGGCAAGTTTCATTTTGATTTTGCTGTGAAGTAAAACATTTGAAGGAAGCACTTGTTTCAGTTTTGTTCATTTGTGCTCTGAATAAACAGGGCTGAATTATTTCCGAAAACCTTATTTTTTATTGAGGATAGTTTATTGTCATTTTTCTACATAAAGAAATTCCTCCAATGTCATTAGTATGCACTGAAGTCTCCTCTTCTGTACTAGAACTATAGCAGCTGTAGGTAGCAGAACTGATGGGCAGGCCATTAATCCTAACTGAAAAAATTCTTGACCCACTTATACAGTACAAATGTGGGCTGTTAGTTCCTCACCTGCGTGTTAGAGTAACCTCACAGATTGTCACTATTTCTGCTTTGGAGCAAAGAAAGTTTTGCAGCTAATGGGAACTGCTGACAGATTGTGCCAACAGTCCCAGGATGTAATCCTACTGCAAGAAATGTCTCTAGTGGCTTAAACTGTGCCAGAGCAAGGTGATTACACCTAACCAGTCTTTAAGTATTTAGGAAGTATTTGTTTCTAAATGATGGAGGAGGGAGTACACAGCCTTTTCTGTATAATCTTGAATAGGTTTGCTCAAAGCTAAGTCTCAGTGCAGCATACATTCTAGTAAATGCAACAGGATTGCACCCTAGCCATTAGTAGACATACAACTTTATCAAACCAAGCAAGTATTTTAAGTTGCACTGAATTTAGGTTAAAGATATGTTTCATTAATATAATTAACTGCCAAAAGCAAGAAATGAATGCTTTCCCCCTTCTAACATTTTTGAATGAAGTAATTAAGGGTAAAGTTATAGATCTGCCTTTCTGAAATTTTGCCCATGCTTTTATATATAGGGTGGCCAAATGAAAAAGATGAGCCTCTTGCTGAATTCTATCTTTTGCAAAACTATTGAAGATGCAAGAGCCCTGACTTCTTTTGCATTTGGCCACTGTACTTGTACAAAGTTTTCCATTCCAGTTTTTAAATGATTGCCAATCACTTAATTTTACAGGGATAGCAATGAGATTAACTGTACGGTAGTTTGCTAGACAAGCTGTATTCTCTATAAGAGGATAAGAGTGAGCAAATCAAGTTTTCCTACAGCTCAACACCATCACTTCGCTAAAGCACAAAATACTCCCTATGTCCTTTGGGGGTGGGGGAATCAAAGCTAACAGTAGTTACTACCGTTTTAAAGATCAACTGGAATGTCATGGAGCAATACAGTTCCGCACAAAGTTTCTGGAAACAGGGTTTTATCAAAAAGAGGAGAAAAACTCAGCATGACAGAAAAGCACCTCCCCCGCCAGAAAATCCCTACCACCAACAATGCAGACTTCAGGTTCTATCAGGGGCTGTTGGGAAAAAGAAGCATGAATGGAAATGCCAGGCAAAATTGAGGCAGTTATCCAATTGGTCCTCCTAATGGTATTACCTTACTCTTACTTGTGGACCGTCAGGAATTTGGAGGTATTTTGGAGATTGTGACTATCCAGCAGAAGGATTATAGATCCAAAGGAAGATGCCCTACTACATGTGAATGCTACAGTACAGAGCAGCTGTCTAACTGCTGAAAAGAGGCAGGCAACACGCCCTGAAACTTCATTTCCTGTTCTGCAAAGTACAGAATTGGGTGCTTATATCCTCCATCTGCAGCAAATGATTTTCCCTGGGAAAGATCATTTTTCTTGCTTGCAAGAACAGGTTGCCAGTGCTGATAAAGGAGACCCAGGCAGCAGGTGCTTATACACCATTTCCTTGCTTGTCGAGAAAATCTCCTTGCGTGGCCTCCAGTGCTTGCTGAGATCAGGCTACAAGTAGTGGGAGAAGCTGAGAGGGGAGGTGAATGCCACTTGCTCTTTATAGAGCCTGACTCACTTTCCAGGAATTCTGCACAGCGGCAGTGGGGAAGGGAGCCCAGGCCCAACAGGACTACGTTCTGTATGTGTGGACGCTTGTGGAGTGGCTCAGAAGCCAAAAGAAAGGGCACTGATGATAAGAACCAGAAGTGGGCATAACGGTAAAATTCTCCCTGCCAAAAAAAGTTTTTTGACCCAAAAAAAGAACCTGCTTCAGGTAGCACCCTGAGGGGGCAACTGGTGTTTGCCATAATTACAGTTTGTTTCATTTTTAAACATGTTTAAAAATATGCCTTGCTTTTCTTCAATGAGTTCAAAGCAGTTTCCTGCAAAATAAATAAAGCAAAACATTAAATCCCAGTATCTATGTCTATTTTTCAGTGCTATATTCGATTAAAGTTAACCGGGGGGGGGGGGGGGGCTACAACAAAGCACAATACAAACAAAACAGAATAGAAGAAGAATTTAGCGTGGTTAGGGGCAACACTAAAGATCATTTGTTGCATGAAATTTCTGCATCATTTCTGAGTGAAAAAACCTCAGAAATTAAAAGTCCTATCTGTAAGTGGCAGGCAAGCTTCTCTGGAGAGCTTCAGAAACACCATTTTTGTCTTACAGGGGCCTGTTTCATGGGGAATTTAAAGGTAAGTACTGGTGTTAAATAATAGGAAGCAAGTGGCCCCAGAGTAATACAAAAGGGGAAAGGAACATGTTGTCTGCCTCAGGCACCTCATCAAAAGCCTGTCATAACTGAGCAAGGAAATCAGAGTGAAGAGAGGGCCAGGTGGGCTTCCTGGGAAAGAAACTTCCCCAATATTGCGCCTGCTTCATTGAACGGCCTTGGTGTGTTCATGAGAGTACATAGGTGGGAACATATGGGAGAAGAAATCCTGAGGAACCTAAACCGTTTAGGTTCTAAGCACAAAGAAAAGGACTTCCTGGCTTTGGTAGTATGTGCCATCTCAAGGACTCAGGCAGTACTTAGAAAAAGAGCAGCTGCTGCTCCCAGCTCCCTCCATGTCCGTTACCTGATCAGCAGTAACACCCAGGTTTATTCCAGGAGGCTGTAAGGAACACAAGGAGGTTCTATAGGCTTGGATGCGGAGGTTCTGTGGGCCAGAGTTTGAAAGGTAAGAACTAGCACCTCAGATTGCTCTGGAAATGGACAGTAGCCACTAAAGAGCACATAAGATCAGAACTGTTTGCCTTGTCAAGTCAGCCTCAGACAATTCAGCCATTCTTGTCCTCTAAGCTTCAGCTGTTCCTTGACTATTTTTACAGAGCTTCTGCAGAAGCTCCCCAGAAGCTTAAAAACAAAACCTTGAATTTAGGGCAGGCTGTTGTCACTAAATTTTACTACTAGTAGTAGGGCTTCTAGTAGTATTTCTACTAATAGGCTGCTCTATACACTACAGTTGCTCCTGACCCTACTGCAGCCTGAAGGCTGTTTCCAACTGCAGTACAATCATAATCTGTAGACAGCTCTTCATGGCACATTAATCACAAGAGCTCTAAATCGCGGCATTGGGTATAGTTTGCAAGCTGCCAACCTCAGGGAAAGCAAACCTAGTCCATAGGCCAGATATAGACCCACCACGCAATCTTATCTGGCTTCTGGTGGCCTTGCCAGCTATAAATGGCTACTTGCCATGTTGGCTTTATATTACCTTCAAAATCAAGAGGCAGTATGCTGGGGTAACTGAGCTGTTGTACTCCTGTCCTGCTTGTGGACTTCCCATTAGGGGAGCTATGGTCACTGGGCAAGCAGAAGGTTGGGCTAGGCATTCTGGATCTTGGGTCTGATCCAGATGGGCTGCTCTTGTGTTCTTTTAATCAAATAATGCTGAACATTTCTATCCAGAGAAAAATTGCTTCCATCTCTTGCACAAGATAGCCATGTCCTACTTTACTGTTCTCTCCTCTCTTAGCCTGTGTGTGCCCCAGTTTTGACTAGTTCTACGGTCAGATGTCCTACTGCCTCTGGGTACTGCTGACCTTATGGTAGAGCTCAGCAACCCTAGCAGAATTAGGATTGGACATAAGAAAGGCCATGCTGGACCAAACCAAAGGTCCCTCTAGTCCAGCACTCCATACACATGGTGGCAAACCAGCTTCCCACAGGATCCCTCAAGCAGGACAAGACATCCTTGTGTAAGACTTCCACCTGCCCAAGCTCCTCACAGTACTCTTTGTATTCATGGCCTGCAGGTTAGAAAAACAGAATTGCTCTCAAGAATTCAAGTTGGTCCACAGTGTTCAGTGGAGTACAACCATCTGTTTTTTGTGTGTAAAAAAATGTGTTGTACATATTTCGTTTGTTTCCAGATAAGCATGGTCCTGTGCAAAGAAAAAAAGTACCCCTCTTTATTCAGAACGCTTTCTCAATCCTTGGTTGGAGATCATAATCCATTAGAGTCCCATGTCAGAGCTAAAAGGCAGAAATGCAACAAGTTTTAAAAAATTACATCCATATTCCAACTTGTTTTTAGGAGCTTAAAGAAGTACACAATTCTACCTTCCCCTATTCTATTTAATACTCACAACAACCCTGTAAAATGGGTGGATCCACTGAGGTGGATTTGAACATGGTGGCATTGACTCCAGGCTAGCATTTCAAGGCTCAGGCGATGGGGCGGCATATAAGTTGTATAGATAGATAGATAGATAGATAGATAGATAGATAGAATAACACCGTGGTTCTTAATACTGTGTGCATGCTTACATTTTTCATGCTTTAGGTTCTGATATATGGATGCTGATGGACAAACAGCTGGATTCCAGAGCTTAATAGCCAGGTGAATTATTCCTAGGCAATGGAAAGCAATTATTGCATTTGAGATTAATGAGGAACTAGGACATGAACTTTGCTGTTTGGCAGCAAGTACACTGCAAAAAGAGAGACTGCAGGGAGAGGCATAAGCAGCCTTTGAGTAGTATATGGCCTTCACTTTGCTCAAAATAAATTGAGAATAGGCTGGAGATATTGGGTGGAATGGAAACTAATGCGCAAATAAAAAGGCGTGAAGTAGCCCCAGGGAAATGCGCTGCGGGGAAGTGCCCAGTAAGATTACAGTATGATCTAAATTTTGGGAATATTGTAAAATCATTGGATATTGTGGCATGCATTAAAAATGAAACGGATGAAGTTGCGTTTCTTTCCCCTCCGTACCATGCGCAGGCGGGCACGGCTTCCCTTACCGAACGTTTCATTAAGGCGCACTTGTAAAGGGGAGGGACCCTCTAAAGAAAGCAGAGCTGGGTGCGGCGGGACAAACCAGCGACAGCCGTTCATGCAGCCTCCGCCGGCGCGGAGCTCGGTGCTGAGCCGCGGCTGCACCAGTCTCGCTGGCAGCCAGGCCGCTGCAAATATCTCCCCTGGGCACAAGGGTGGGGCCGCGAGCGGGGCCTCGAAGCGCCCTTCTTCTTCCGCATCACGGCGGCCATTGCGAGCGGCGCTGCGCTGCGCTGCGCTGAGCCCGGCAGCGGAAGGTCTAGCCGAACGCTGCGGTGGGTGGCGGGCATCCGATGAGCGGTGGCAGCCGGGCCCTCCCTTCTCCCTCCCAGCGGTGTACGTGCGCGTTTGCGCCAAGCCCGCCGCCCCAGCCAGACAGTCAAGCTCGTCGGCCAGTCGCCCTAAATAGAAGCTGGCCCGGCATGGAGCGGGTGGCGGCACCGGCACCAGCCTTGGAGCAGGTAAGGCGCGGAGACGGAGAGCTGGCGGACAACAAAGAGCGCAGTGCAGACAAAGGGACCCTGCGGAGCAGCTGCACCGAGCAAGCACCTTCCTGCTTGCCCAGGGCTCACTTCCTGCCGCAAACACTTCCTGCTTTGTCCAGCAAAAGGGAGGTGGCTGGGAAAGATCCCGCTGAGGCGAGGTCGAGCCCCCCAAACTGTTTCCAGGGCCTCGGTTCAGTCCTGGATCGTAAACAGCGGACGAGCGCGTGCGGAATGCACCCGGGCTGCCCCTCTCCCTGGAGGTGTGACTTCCATTCGTGTTTGGCCCCTCGCATTTTTCATTTTACAGCTGCATGCCGTAGCTTCCTTCTTAGCTCGCTGTTTCTTTCTTTTTTTTCCCCCTTCGCCTCTCGCTCCCTCCCCTCCCCTTGCTTGGAATCTTTTTTTTTTTTTTTTGCATTTTCTGGAATGGCAACAAAGCGCCCTCCAGATGTTTTGGAATGCAGCTGCCATCAGCTCCAGCTAACGTGGTTGGGAAGAATAGGAATTGGAGGCCCAGACATCTGGAGTGTACTGGATTGCCTTGTCTGCAGTAGACCGAATAGGGAATGGACTGAGTCAGGAGATCTAGGGAAAGGTGCCTAGCAAATCGGAAATCCCTTTTAGAAGTAAGAGAACTAAGACACAGGACAGGAAAGAAAAACTGAGAATCATAGTGTTGAATGCCACTTACCTCTCTAATTTCTCTTGGGACTCAAACATTCTTCTAGCTCAGTAGGTTTCACTTCACTTCAGCCAGAATTGAAAACAAAAACCTTGTTTGGCCACCCTGACATTACTGCAGTTTAACATGAATAAGGTACAGAGGAACGAGCAGTCGCTTCTTAATTCCTGAATGTGTGCTCTTGAACAGTGTTTAAATTTTAATTTCAATTTTACTGAATTTTGAAAATCTTAGCTTTATAAATACTTAAATTAATAATGAATTATTTATTTCATTTTTAATATCTGATGACTTGACATTTAAAAAGTGTTTTGATTGATTGATTGATCGATCAACCAAATGCTGCAGCCCTAGATGAAGAGAGATTTGTAGTACCTGGATCACATTTCTATTTGGCCCTCCTGCCATCTTCCAGCTGTCCTTGTTCAAAGGCAATATTCTTAATATTGTTTATGTTTACCAGCATGAATCTGTTTTCCATCAGTCAGCAGGAAGCTGAAGGCCCAGTACAGACTTGACCCAGGGAGCCATTCCCTGATACCCAAGAACTGAGCCATTCAGAAAGGAAAGGTGGGCCAGAAGAAAGATGGGAGTGCATGGTGACAGATTGTGTCTTATTTTTCTGGAATCTGGATGAGAGAAAGTATGAGCTTTTGGCTACATGTTTGCTCAGTTCACGTATCTGTTTGGGGTTTGTTCCCTGGACAAGTGGCTGGGTCCAATTGCATTCTTCTCTTATTTGGGTTTCCTTCTCTTTTGAAATATCTGCATCAATGTTTGGATTGGTTGCCTTATGTTTATGACTGGGTGTTTGTTTTTTGTTTGTTGCATTTATATCCTATATTTTTTCCTTTAAGGAGACCAATATAGTGTGCATGGCATCTTCCTTCTCCTCTCCATTTGGTCCTCACAACAACTTTTTGAGGTAGATTAGTGACTGGTCTAAAGGCACACAATGAGCTTCATGGCAAAGCAGGGATTCAAATGCTGGTTTCCTGAACTGCTGTCAAGTACCCCCACCACCAACTGGCTCTCAAGGATAGCTTTTCCACTTCTTGTTTTATCAGATGGTTCTTAAGTTTCTTCCCCCAACACCTTTCATGGTATGATGCAGTCTTTACCAACCTGTTGCTTTCTAAGAGTTTTGGACTACAGGGCCCAGAAATTCTGATTATGGGCCTTGCTGTCTGGGGCTGGTGGGAGATGAAATCCGAATTATCTGGATGATGCCAGGTTTGGGAGGATTGCTGTGAAGCATGACAAGACGGTAGAGTGCTTACAGCCACTAGTTTTAGGTGCCAACTGGAGGGTTGCAGGCATGATTGTTGGGATGTAAAAGAGCTGGATGGTCCATTCCTCTCACATTCTCCCCCCCCCCCCCAACTCATCATGTTCTGCTTGCTAACTAATCTACCATTTCCCTACCATGGAAAAATTAGGAGGGCACATGGTTAGCCTGCTCAAGCCACAGGGTACAATACTATGAATGTTCAGAGAGAAGAAAGCCTGTGTGACTGACTTTAAATCCATCATTTTTGCCTCCTCCATATGTATTGATCAAAGTTGTTTGCAAGGAACATGTCAGACCTGCAGTAAGGAGAAGGAGAGAAACTGCAACCAGCTAGGGCTGCAGGAAATACCATGTTCTGCCTGCAGAAAGAAGCAAAGCTATAGTTTGCTTGTTCTTAGACTTCCCCCATATTTTGTTGGAATTAAATGTAGCTTAGTGCAATTAAATGCATGTCAGTTTGGGCCTGGAGAGAAGACTGGGTGTTCCCTCTCATCATGCTCCTCCTCCAGTGTAGAATCTAGAATTGTAGCACCCACTTGTCATGTTATGAAACTTCTTGCATTTTGAACTCCCGCATGTTAAATGTGGTCCATCTAGCCCTGGCCCCCTTAACTCTCAGTTTCTCCGCTCCCAGGCAGCACCACTGAGCAATGGCCTCCAGCCTCAGGAAGCAGGTGGGTAATGCACTGCTTTTGCCTGCCTTGGGTGGAGTGACCATTCCCAAGTACCAACGCCACTGCTTACCAGCCATTGAGCTCCTGCCAGCTGTACCAGGAAATGGCTTTGGATACTAACTGCTCGCTCGGGTGTTCTGGACCTGCTTCTAAACCTGCTTATCAGTAACAGCATGAATTTAGTACATATGATTTGGAAAATTCTTTAATGTCTGCAGCACCAGCTCCGTGGAGCTACAACTCTGACCTTAAGCTACTTGGTGGCATATTCTAGTGTTGGGAAGTCTCTTGTGTACAAGATTCCACTTTCCCTCGATCTCAAATCACTTGGCTATTCTAGTCTAGTGGATTGCAGTTCTGCTGGTTCTGTGAATTCCAGTATAGTGCCATCTTATGCAGTGACTAGAGGGGGGGACCTGGGAGATCCAAGTGCAAAATTCAGGCTTACCCCTGGGTTCCTAAGGTGGCATTGGAGAAGCCCAGTGTCTTCCACCCTCTGTTTTCCAGCTGTCAATGGGAATACGGGTGACCTACCTCACAGGGTTGTTGTGAGGGCACTCAATAAAGTTTATAAAGCAATTCAAGTGCCACAGAAATGTGTTAATAAACATAGAGCCCATTTGTGGGCTGTTTCTGCTTTTTCAGATAAAGTCATTTACCTCCTCCCCTTACTTTCTCCTCTACTATAACTGTTGCAGGAGACCCTTCATCTGTTCAGTTTGGGGCCCTGTTGAAACTGGAGAATGCCTACAGACCATCTTTAGCTGAAGCCAGGGTGCGTGTGTCCTGTGGCTTGTTGGAAGACATAAGCTGTACAGTAGCTGGGTGGGGTGCTCCATATTGCAGAGCAAGGGCGGTGTAATGAGAGGTGGCCGGCTGGCCCGTGCGCTTGGTGCAAGTCTTGGCTGATTCTCTGCACAACTCGGGCTGGTCCAGCCCAGCATGTGTGTGCCTGCACTTTGTAAATACAGATCTTTCAGTGGGCCGAGGCAGAATGAGGGGAAATTGTGTGAGTCCCCAGGGCCAAGATTACTTAAATGTTTCACCTACCAAGAATTTGCCATGCTTCCCCTTACCCACTAGGCCCTGGCCTCTCTCTGGACATGAAAGAATCTGCTTTGCAAGCCAAGGTTGTAATGCGGGAGGCAAAAGACTTGGCTACAGATGGCAAAGGTGCAGAGCTGGACATGATGAATGTGATGACAGGTGGCAGGACCACGAACTGGGATGCCACCCCTATTGTGCTGGATTCCAAGACGGCAAATCAGGATGGCAGCGTGACAGCTGAGGATGCTACTGCTGCAGAACCGGATATCCAGACTGGAAATCCGGAGGTCAGAGAGTTGGGTGGAGCTGACAGCAACGCCGGTTCACAGCCCACAGCTACAGAAAACAAGCAAGTGAGGCCGCAGCATGAGGACGCGATGCCGAGAGTCAGGAATGAGGGCTGGGATGCCAAAGCAGCCAAACTGAATGCTGAGGATGTGGGCTGGCAGAGTGGAGGCGGCTCTGGTTCGGATGCCACGGAAGCCGCTACAAGGGAACTCACCAAGCTCAAACAAGATAGCACTGCAGGTGATGCTGACATCATTTCTCTTGACTGTGAAATTCTTGGGTTTGGTCCCGATACTGATTTCTTGGGCCCTGATGCTGAGACCTACATGCATTTCATGCGGAGCCACCGCTGTTACGATGCCATTCCCACCAGCTCCAAACTGGTCGTATTTGAAACCACTTTGCAGGTGAGGGGGGTGCAGGATGCGTTACTGTAGCCAAGAATGGAGTGGGGTGGAATCTGAGTTCAGTTGCTGGATCTACTGGAAGCTTCACTTGTTACAAATCCTGTCCTCCTGTGACCTGCAGTGACAACAGGACAGTGCTTTGTCTGAGCCAGTGTGCTTCTTGATGCTTCTGCCAAGTGATGGTGTTTTTGTTCTTTCAAAGCTATTTCTCATGAGCAAGAAATGCAACACAGGATGGGCTTGCACAGATAAAGGGCCGTGCAAAGGTTTATCTGAGGCGAAGATCCTCAGGGGCAGCAGAGGGCAGGTTAGGCCCTATCCTGGTGGTATGTGAATTTTTGCTCTTTGCTTCTGGGGGGAAACGAAGCACTGTACTTGGGAGCCTAAGTTAGGCAAGAGTAGAACGTACCTTCCACCCACGACAGGGTGGCCTGCCTCTGCTTTATGGATCTGGGAAGGGAGGGTGGCTTTCCTCCTGCTAGGCCTCTTCTTCACATTGGTTCCTCCCCACCTCAGCATGAATTATAGGTAGGCAGCCGCCAGTCAGGCTGAACTTCTTGGCATTATTATTATTATTATTATTATTATTATTATTACAACATTTCTATGCCGCCCCTTGCCGAAGCCTCGGGGCGGCTTACAACACAAAATACATTGAAATACAATAGAACATAATAAATTACCATAAAATACAAAAATACCAAAAAATACATTGAGTCACAAACATAATATAAAATTAAAATCAGTATAAAATAAGTAAATAAATAATATAGGAGGGGAAAAGAGAAGGAAGAAGTTGCCCTTCTTTTGAGCTTGCTGGGGAAAGTCCTGAGCCTTTTGGCCAAGCCACCATCCCTTCGATTCAGCTCAAGGGAAGAGGAATGCCTGTTCAGGGAACCTTCTGACTAATGATGCAGGATTAAAAACCAAGTAAATGAATACATGATCACGCTTTTTGTGCCCCAAAACCTACCAGATATATAAATTAACAAAAGCTCTGTGAAAATCTTAAAGGCACAGTGGTAACCTTGTAACCATGCTATTCTTCACATGAGCATGGGATTTTATGAGAGATTCCTCTTTGAAATACTTTAGAGCCAGTGTGATGCAGTGGTTAAGAGTGCAGGGCTGTGGCTGTGGCAATCTGGGTTCTAGTCCTCACTCAGCCATGGGACCAACTGGGTGACTTTGGGCCAGTCACAGACTCTGAGCCCAACCTACCTCACAGGGTGGTTGTTGTGGGTATAAGATTGAGAGCAACAGGAGGAGAATTATGTAAGCCACTCTGAATTCTATGTAAGAAAGAAGGCAGGATATAAATCTAATAAAAATGAGAACACAGTAAAATATGCAAATATTAAAATGTTTATTTGGAAGAAGGAAGGGGAAAGGAAAGATTTGACCACAGAGAATTCCAACTAGTAGGGTAAATCTAACTTGGGGGCAACCCTATGGCCTCCTAGATGATGTTGGGAGGTCATAAGACTATTTGCATGCAGTCTCTGAGACCCTGCCCAGCTCTCCATGGAAAGAATCGTAGCACCTGCATGCCTGGCTGAGGGTGCAGCTGGGACCCGGAGGAGCAAAATGGACTGTGCTGTGATGGGGGAGAAGGGAGGAGGCTGGTGTCCCAACAGAACTTTACCTAAATTCTGAGGATAGGATGCAAGGAAGCCTCTGAGCTTTGAGGCATGTGTCCACTGAGGGTGCAAGGCCTAGGTTCACACCCTTAGTTATTTACATATTGCACACTTCAGTAGAATATCAGGCTTTGGAGCATTATTATTACTGCATTGCATTTATAGTCTGCCTTCTTTCCTCTTGTGAGGACCCCAGTGTGGCTTACATAGTTCTTCGCTCAATTTTTATTCTCATAACAACAGCTCTGCAAGGTAGGCTAGACTGAGAGTTCGTAACAGGCCCAGTCACCCAGGGAACTTAACGGCCAAGTGGGGACTAGAACTTGCATCTCCCAGGCCCTCAGTCTACACTCTTCACCACACCATTCTGACTCACAAGTGCACAGCTCCTTGCAGGGAGGATGGTCTGAGAGAAGAGCACCTTGGCTTCTCAACTGGAAGAGAATGAGCGGTGACTCTCGATTGTGCTACACCTTCTTTTTTAATTGCAAGCAGCCTGGTCAGCAAATCAAAAAACACTTGGTGCCTAGATTCCCCCTTGTAACAACCATAAATGTGTATCTTTAAAAAGACAACCAGTTTCAACTAGGTTCTCTCTCTCTTTCTCAAAAATGATGTTTGGATTGAAAATTAAAAGGAGATAACCCAATGCCTGCTTTCTGGGGTCATGCCAATTTATCAGACAATCTAGGGGCACTGTTGAGCTAGTCACAGTATGCTGGTTTGTTACAAACTCACTAAAAGAATTTCTCAGAGAAGGATTCCCCAGGACTCATTGCAATCCCCCCTCCTTGTGCATTCAAAATATCAAATTGAAAAATTTCCCCCTAAATTGTTAAGGACTTGTCTTTATGCTATGGCAGAGAGGGAGGGGGAGAAAAGGTTTTGGGGACACAGCAGAGCTGGAACGCAGGAATTCAAAATTGCCCAGCTTGTCCTTGCAAGGAACCCTGAAATTGACAGTAGGTAGGTAACATTTTTTATCTGCTCCATCTGGTTGCTCCTCCTGCAATTCCATTTCCTTCATATATGTTGTGGCTGATCGCATTCGTAGGGTATTCTTACTGAGTACAGCAAAAATGGGGGACTTTTTGCTCCCTGAAGGCTGAATTTGATTTTGGAAAAGTACTCTAATAGGCCACACTCCAGTGGTGGGTGGGGCAAAAGCAAAAGGGGTGGGGCCAAAAACCAACAACGCCCCCCCCCCCCCCCCCCCCCCCCCCCCCGCAACATATTGCAGCTTAAAATATTTGCTGCTTAGTAATTCAGCCCTAGAACAGGCACTTCAACCTCTTAGAATGGGGAGGAAACTGTACAAACGCTGGAAACTGCCAGGCAGTTGGGCCAGTGAAGGGGACATGGCCAGCTGGAGGAGCTGGGCAGACTGGATTTGGCCCCTGGGCCTCTGTTTCCACAGCCCTGCAGCAGACTCACAGGAAGGGAGAAATAGGAAGCAAAGAGAAGCCCTGTCATTTGCTGGAAAGGACTTTATTTTATTCAGATTGATACACCGCTTTCTACACAAGTATCGAAGCAGTAAGCATAAAACAGAATGCCATAAAAACAAACCTAAACATTTTATTTATCTAATTTCTATACAATCCAGTAGCTGAATTTCATTGTGCTGCATGCAAGAACATAACGATAGAAATGACACCGTACAATTAATCAGCAATAAAATGGTCCCTCTCAGAGCGCTATTCAGACCACAGCTGCATGGGTCACAGTTCAGGTGAAACATGTGTAAAGAGATGAGTTTTAAGAATACATCAGCACTGTGAGGCCTGCCTGCCATCAGCTGCTTCCTTTGCTTTCGTCAGGCATTCTGGAGGGTGGGTGCCACCCTGACGGCTCTTCAGCAAGTGCTCCTTCAGCAAATTCCAGAGATTATTTATTTGCTTGTTTTATTTATTTTCCGATTTATATCCTGCCTTTTTCCTACAAAGGGCTCAAGGCAGCTTACATCATTCTCCTCCTCCATATTATCCCCACAACAACAACCCTGTGAGGTAGGTTGGGCTGAGAGTCTGTGACTGGCCCAAAGTCACCCAGTTGGCTCCATGGCTGAGCAGGGACTAGAACCCAGATCGCCTGAGTCCCAGTCCTATGCTCTTAACCACTATGCTATGGGGATAAGATGGAGGAGGAGAATGATATAAGCTGCCTTGAGCCCTTTGTAGGAAAAAGGCAGGATATAAATCGAAAAAATAAATAAAATAAATGCCACACTGGCTCTCAGACAGAGATCAGACAGGGGCATAAGGAGTGAGAGAGTTCCTAGCACAACCTGGTCCCAGGTGGTCTGGAGATGTCAGTGTTAATCGCACCTTGCTCTTGAACCAGTAGCTTATTGGATGCCGAGAAGACTAGGAAGATATTTGTCTTCCAGGTCCACCAGAAATATTGAGCAGTGATAAGGCTAGCAGAAGGGGGTGAGAGGACCGCTCTATGGGGCACGGACATGAGGAAAACAGATTTCCCCCTGCGCAGCCTGCTCTGCTGAATGCAGCTCTTCTCCTCTCTGTCCCCAGATTAAGAAGGCCTTCTTGGCCCTGGTGGCCAACGGGGTGCGAGCCGCCCCTCTCTGGGACAGCAGGAAGCAGTGCTTTGTGGGTAAGTGATGCAGAGATAAGGTCTTTAGAGGGTAGCAGTGGCTGGGCATAGGGCAGTGTGAATTGTGACTGAGGGTGTCATGAGACTTCTGGCCACTCAGGCTGTGTAAGGCATGACCAAGAAGGCAGAACTTGAAGTATGCCACGATCCTGAGAGTGATTTATTTAAGACTTGCATCAACCTGGGCCTGGCTCTGTTGCCCCATGAACTGAGCTCAGGCCAGAGGGGCATGGGCTGCAAGTTTCCTAGGGGCCTTTTGTACAGTCCCCACGACCCACTTTCTGCCTTCACTAAAACCACCCCCCAAATGCACGCAGATCAGACTTGCGGCTTCCGTACTGCTGCAGCAGCAGAGAAGCTGCGATCCCAAACAGGGTGGCTGGGAGGCAGCCTCAGCCTCTTCCTCCCTCATTAACCCCCAAAGCAGCCCACCCAACATCCCAACAAGCTTGAGCAAGATCGCTGGAAAGGGTTTTAGACTGAAGTCTCCTCCCACGCTAGAGATCCCGAGTCTCTCTCTGCGCTGTGCGTCCTGATCCCACTTCCTTTTTAAGCATTTGTGTACCCTCCCCAGCTGACAGGGCAGCAAAGTTGTGAATTCCTGATATAGGTCCCTTGGTCTGTCTGTCTGTCGCATCTGTATGCCACCCCATAGCTATGTTGTTGCAGGTTTTCCAGCCCTCTTCCTGTGTGGTGCGTGTTCTTTCTCTTTCTCTTCTTTTCCTCTTCCTGCAGGTATGCTGACCATCACTGACTTCATTAATGTCCTACAGCGGTACTACCGATCCCCTCTGGTGAGTCTTTCCATACATCAGCCCTCTTCTCAGAGTCAAAGCAAACCAGTTTGCAGGATTTCCAGAGACAGATAGTTATTGAACGGGTTAGAAATATCCCAAACAAGCAAACAAATCTCCAGCCAAATGGAGAGAGGACAGGAACGGAGCAGGACAACAGAGGGATAAGAACCCTTGAAGTACAAGCAGAACCAGCATTTCATTCCCAGGATCATTCATGCCTCAACTCCCAGCATTCATGACCATTTCTCATGTTGGCTGGGGAGGCTGGGGATTGAAGTTCTCCCTGGTTGGGACAGCCTGAAGTTGCAGGTGTGGGTGCCTTAGAGCTCTGGGATTTCAAGAGCCAAGTCCCATCACTTGATGGACAAAGGTTTTTAAATGTAGACCAGGGATGCAGATGAGGCACCATGTTTCCCCCACAGGGTCATGTGGACATGCCAGTTGTATTGAAAAGTTTGTTATTTCAGTTGAACATAGTGTTTAGTTGCTCGTGTTTATTAACAAATGAAACATAAAAGTCATTGTCATTTCAAAATGTTTCAGAAATTCTGAGTAATATCATGGGGAATTTCAGCTGACACCCAAGTGTTCAGCCTTAATACAGATTCAGTTGTCTTGCCAAGAAGCACTGTACAACTCTGTTGCGGAGTCTCAAAGTCGAATAATAGAATCGCAGCTTTGGAAAGGACCATAAAGATATCTAGTCTGATCCCCTGCCAATGCAGGGAATAGCCATTTAAGAGCAACGTGGATCAAATGAGGTTGTTAGCCCAGCATTCGGTTCACACAGAGGTCAACTAGCCCACAAGTAGGACAGTACCCCCTTGCCTGTTGTCCCTGGTGCCTTCAAACCATTCTTGTAACTTCCTCCTCCCCCCTCTTATTCCTGGCTGCAGGCTTGGGATCAGCAAGCCTAAACCAGCGTCAAAACTGAGGAGAAACATCTCCTTAGGGAAAAGGGCACATTCCAAGCAAAGAGTGAGTGTGTGTGATTACATGTGCACAGATCTGTCTCAACACAAGCAGGAGGTCTACTTCTTGGATCTGAGGGGTTGCCACAAATGCATCTTATCAGGGAAGGGGAGCAATTTAGGGTCTAAGAAAACAAGCCAGGGGATAGGCAATTATTGGGTGTGATGCATTGCTTCTTCAATCAGGATTTTGTTTCTCTGAAGGGCCCATTCCCTCAAGAGGTGTTAGGTGTTGTGCCCCCGAATGACATAAAAACATTAAAAGAGCCTGGCTGGACCAGAGCAAGGTTCCAGCTAGTCCAGCGTTCTGGTCACGCCGTGGCCAGCCTGATGCCCACAGAAATGCACAAGCAAGAGATGGGTGCAGCACCACCGATGTTCCTGAGCAACTTTTGTATGCAGCCATACGGCTTCCGACAGCAGAGGTTGCGGATAGCCATCAGAACTAGGAGCCCTTTTAAAGTCATTTCTTAATTGATGGACATCATTGCAGTTAGTGGTAGCAAATTCCATCATTTAACTATGTGCTGGGTTAAGAAGTGCTTTCTTTTGCCTGGTTGGAATTTCCCACCAAACAGTTGATCAAGAAAGGGATCTTAGGTTGATGGTGGACAGCTTGATGACAATGTTGTCCCAGTGCACAGCTGCTGTGAAAAGACAAACTCCATGGTAAGCATAATTAGGGAAGGAATTAAAAATAAATCTGCCAAGATTGTACTTCTCTTATGCAAATCTTGGGTGCAACCACACTTAGAATATTGTGTACAGGTCTGGTCAGTGCACTTGAAAAAGGACATTCTTGAATTGGATAAAGTGCAGAGAAGAGCCACAAAAATTATCAAGGAGTTGAGGAATGGTTGCAACAACTGAGGTTGTTTAGCTGAGAAAAGGGTAAGGGGAGATGTGATGCAGGTGTTTAAATGTATGCATGGTGTGGAGAAGGAGACATTTTTCTCCCTCTTCCATAATACAGTACTAGAACTTGGGATCTCCCCGTGAAGCTGATTGGTGGGTGATTCAGGACAGATAAAGGGAAGCAATTCTTCACACAGTGCATAGTTAAACTGTGGAATTCACCAACACAGGAAGTAATGATGCCCACTAACTGGGATCTCTGATGCCCACTAACCTGGGGATTGGACAAAGTCATGGAGGAGGAGGAGGCCATCAAAGGCTACCTCCCTTCCTGTCTTTGTTGCTCCCTCTGTCTTCAGGGGTGGTATGCCTGCTTATTCCATTTGCTGAGACGCTTGGACAGGCAGGACTCTTGTAGCCAAGCTGTTTAAAGATTTTGTGGACAGATGGTTTACCTCTGTGTGGTCTATTTATTTATGTATGTATTAGTTAAAAACTTTTCTATGCTGTCCTTCATATAAATATCTCAGTATGGCTTGCAGCAATGGAGTGCTGGACTGGATGATCCATTGGTCTGAACCAGCATGGCATTTCTTATGTTCTTAATACCGTCAACTAACTCAGATATAACCCAATAAAAACTACTCTAAATTATCTTATCCTGTTGGACTGTGATGTTGTCTCTTTCGTCTCACTGGTGTGATTTTGTGTTCTTTCAGGTTCAGATATATGAGATCGAGGAACACAAAATTGAAACATGGAGAGGTGAGGTGGGCACCGCTAAGGGGAGTAACAGATGCATGGAGACAATTCAGTATAATTGCTTAGCATCAGTGGCACAAGCATTGCCCTCTCCGTGCATGAATATATGTGTGTGTGTTTACATCTGCCTGTGAGTGGTTAGTCCAGATTAAACTCTTTCTCCCTTAACAAGAAAAATGCCTAATTGTCTGATGTTCTCTCTTTAGATCTGGACATTTAGGTACATGCTCTTTTGCTGCAGTTTGGTGGAGGGAAAAGTTTGCTTATGTTCATTGGAAAGATCCCCTCCTCCCTGACCTTTCCTTCTTCCATGCTGTTCATATGCTTTCACGACTGGACTGTTGCTGTGCTTGGGCAAATGCTTCCTGTCTGTCACCACCCTTGCTGATTAAGATAGCAGAAAGAAATACAGTGCAGCACAATGAAGCCATTGCAATGCTTGTCGCTTGGATGAGAGAAACAGCAGCTGCCAGTTCGCCTCCTCTGCACAACTGTTGCATGTTTTAGGATATTTCTAGGATATTTTGGGTTTTAGCCTGCTGCCCACCCCCTGCCCCAAGTTTGCTGTTTTTCACATTCAACCCCCTCCTCATGTGTCCACCAGCATAAGAAGGAGGGGGCTGTGGCTCAGTGCTGGGCAGCTGCTTGGCATGCATGCAGAAGATCTCGGGTTCACTGCCCAGCACTGCCGGGAAGGGTGGGAAGGAATCTGCCTGGAATCCTGCAAAGCTGCAGCCAGTTGGTGCCGACAATTCTGGGTTGGGTGGAGCGAGGGTCTCCACAGAGGTTGCAGGGTTCCTAAGGGACGCACCTTCATTTAAGTGGTGGCTTAAAAGGGCAGGAATGGGGCAGCCAGCATCTAAAGCAAAGTGGAAGCAGAAGTGATTTAAGGTTTGGCGGAAGCTTCCAGGGGGGTATTGTTCTCTTTTTTTCCTCTGCCCTGGTCACACAAGAGGACATAGTTTGAAGAAAGAAGCATTATGTGACAGATGACACCACCGTACAGAATTTATTTCCCCAGTTCATATTATGTATTTATTTAAAGCATTTATATACCAGTAGATTAGCACAATGGTGGTGAACCTATGGCATGCATGCCACAGCGGGCACGCATAGCCCTCTCTGTTGGCTCGTGAGAGAGCGAGAGAGCCCTCTCTCGAGCATCATGCCAGCAGCTGAGCATTGGATAACAGTGCACACAGGGGCCATGTGCATGCTACACATTAGTCGCGACTCCTCAGAGCTTTCGCATGGCTGTTCAGTGCACTGCCAAGGATATACTGTGTGTGTGTGTGTGTGTATTTGCTTGGACTGGCTATGAGTTATTTTTTCTAAACTAAAACCTCAGTTTTCAGGTTTGATTGTAATGTTGGTACTTTGCCATTCATAAGTGGGTTTTGTGTTGCAGTTTGGGCACTTGGTCTCTAAAAGGTTTGCCATCACTGGATTAGCATAACATTCTCAAAACAGTTTACACATATATGCAGGGCCACAGTGGGGATAACAGAAGAGTGATGTCCTTGCTTTTAATTAATTACTGTATTATATTTATATTGCACCTTTTTTCCTTTCAAGGAACTCAAGGTGGCTTATGCCATTCTTCCCTTCCCCTCAGTCTTATCCTCACAACAGCAACCCTGTGAGGTAAGATGGGGTGAGAGTCTGTGACTATCCCAAAGTCACTCACAGCTGAGTGGGGACCAGAACCCAGAGCTCCTGAGCCCCAGTCCCATGCTCTTAAATGCCACACCACCCTGGCTCTCCAGTGTTACCGTCTGCTACAGCAGAGAAAGGTGCCTCTTTCTTCTGGAAGTGATACGAATGGAACCAGCTCCAATACAGGCTTCTATGAGGCCTGCACCAATTGCTGAGATGCCTCCAGGTCACATGTTATAAGCAGGATATTAAAAATATCCTATTGATAATCTATCACACAGACTGTATATGATAAAGCAAGCTATTCCAGCCTGATGCCCTCCAAATGCATGGCTGGGAATGATGAGAGTTGGAGTCCCACACATTTGGAGGGTGAGCATGGCTGTAATGCAGTGATCCCAAGGCAATTTATACTAACATGGGAACAAATCACCATCCTTCTAAATGGGCTGGACGTCCATCGAAGCCCTTCTTCCAGGTTTGTTTTCCAGGCAGCAACCCTTTCCTCAACCAGAGGCAGGTGTTTTCCCATCCTGTCAAGGTAATATACTGTACAGGTGCTTTTTCTTCTCCCCAGAGGTGTATCTGCAAGGTTCCTTCAAACCCCTGGTGTTCATCTCTCCCAACGACAGGTACGTCATTCCTGGTGCTTTCCTCGCCCCTTCTGTATCAGAGGCTGGAGTGGGGTGGGGAAGGCAACCTAGCTAACCTCGTGCCTCCTTGCTGGGTTGGACTGCAATTCGCATCATCCCCCGGCCAGCTAGCTACTGCAGCCCCTCTGTGGGGGCATGGAAGGCACCAAGTAGACGGAAGCCGCTTTAGAGGCTCACCACCATGTCCTGCTGGGTGGCCCATTGCAACGATTCCCACCCCACCACCCGTACACGACCAGATCCGGGCCATCCCTCGTTGTGTAAGAGGAGCTGGGCAAGGCTTGAGGAGTGAAGAGGCCCACGTGGCTCACGACGGAGAGGCAAAGCTGCAGAGTGGGAGATCGAAACAGGTGCCCTCCCTGCCAACACGAGAGCCACCCCCGTAGTGAGAACTGCAACGCCCTATTGCCAGGCTTATATGGAGAGAGACTTGGTGCCTTTCAGAGGTGCACCATGGGCAGCAAAGAGTGGCCCTTGAGCCATCATTTCCTTGCCAGAAAAGCCTTCCCCTCTTGATCCCTGCCTGTTAAGCAACTTGTCCACAATGGGGTGGCACTCCTAGTTTCCTCCCAACCCATCCTCTTCTTCTCAGTCTTCTTTATCTGTGCCGTGTGGCAGTGGTTGAGCAGATCTGGTGAATGAATTGCCTGGGTATGGGGCAGTTGCCTAGCCAGTCGCCAGGCAGATCACGTGGCCCGTTTTGTCTCCCTTTCTAGCCTCTTCGATGCCGTTTATTCCTTGATCAAGAACAAGATCCACCGGCTGCCTGTTATTGAGCCCATCTCGGGGAATGTCCTCCATATCCTGACCCACAAACGAATTCTCAAGTTTCTGCATATCTTTGTGAGTGCTTCTCCATTCTCAGAGAAGGAAATACCTCTCTTAAGTTTTAGCCAGTGGCAGGAAGAGCTTTAAGCTAAATTTTGTCAGTAGTCAGATTTTGTCCTTGCTCTTTTTACCATTGTTCCTTCCTGCCACTGGAATGTGGCCTGAGAACTTCTGCAAAATGGAATTGGCACTTGGGCTGAAAGGGGTTGAATGCCCCACTTTAGGGGAAAGGGACAAGCACTAGGGAAAATGGGTTCAGAGAGCAATATCACACCGTGCTCCATAGTGGCCTGCCCTCCTCACACACCGCTTCAATCTCCAGCTCTTACAGCAGCCTCCTCTCTCCCTGCAGGGAGGGATGCTTCCCAAGCCACGCTTCCTGCAGAAAACCATTCAGGAACTGGGCATTGGCACCTTCCGGGATGTTGCCATGGTGCTGGACTCGGCTCCTGTCTACACAGCCCTGGAGATTTTTGTGGACCGCAGGGTCTCAGCGCTCCCTGTCATCAACGAAAAAGGTATTGGTGTGGGGTGCCACCCCGCATTGCTCTTCCCTCCCTTTGCAGCGTCAGCTGGGCTTCTCTCTCATGTGCTCACGCACACACCCAGCAGCCTCCCTGCTTTTTTACCCCACAAACCCTCTGTGCTGTTTGTCAAACCATCAGAGCTGTTGTGTCACATTTTCCATTTCCAGCTAAGCACTTGAACCCTAATGAAGGTGAATCCCTATCTGTTACCAAGAAGTTATGTGCCTGCCTCTGGTTCTCTTGGTGGTCAAGCTATCAAGCTGCATTACTAGTGATTATTTTTATTAAACAAATTACAAACAAGCAGGCTACAGTCCTTCACGGCCAAAAAAAAAGTTCCAGACAGCCGTTGCATGATGCGGTATCTTGGAAGCTTCAGTTGGTTCTCCAAGGACGTGTCATGAACGACTTACCACAAAGCTGACATTGTCTGCTACAGCTCGGCCTTCTCAAGCTGAGGGGGTGTCCTGCCCTGTGCCCGCACATGCCTAGTCTTGGCATTACCTTCCACAAAATCATCCGTTCAGGCCGAGAGTCAAGGCCACATGGATTGTCAGTGTCTGAAGTTTCAAGTCAGGTGAGGATGTCCGAAAGAATGTCCAGGAAACGAGCCAAATGTCTAGATAACGATTGGTTTTTAACGGAGCCAGAGAACTTGGAAAGCAATGCTTGTTTGCCACATGGAGCAGGCTCTGTCTGATCTAATTTATAGCCAGCTGTAAATCACCAGAGCTGACTAATTAGGCCAGCATGCTGTCTCATGGAAGGCTCCATGCTGACCCTGTTGTTTGGACTCGGCCGGAGCTGGGAACTCCCCCTCCTCCTTTCTAAGGGCTGAATTCCCTCTGCTCCAGGGAGTGCCCAAGAGGGAGCAGACTGCTCCTCGAATGGAGGGCCGTCATTTGCAGCCTCAGCCCTTGCACTGGGCTGTGACTGGGGCCCACTGAACTGGTACTCTCCATCTGAGGAATCCACCTCCAGGTAGGACATGACAGTGGCCTAGAAGGTCCCTCTCTCAAGAAGCGCTTTTCGCAGGTCACCTCCCTGGTTGCGAGTCGCTTTAACTGCCTTGTGGCCCTGCATTGCCCCTCCTTCCGCATCTGACGCCTAACTCTTGGCCTCATATTGCCACCTCTTCCTCCTCTTCATTAGGAGCTGGTGTTTCCATGGATGCAGAAGCCCAGCTTGCTGTCTTCTGAATTATTAGACATCAGCTGGGTCTCCTCACTTGTATCTCCGCTGTCTTCACTGATCTCCTGCTCCCATGACCTTGGAGCTCCACAACACTCCCCCTCAGCCATTGCCCTTGCCTGACTCAAAATCAGTTCCCATGTCCTCCTGAGGTGTTTCTACAGAGATTTTGGGCCCAATTCCTCCATGTGAAGATGAATCCACAGCCCCTCCCCTTGACATACTAGTTCTGAACTTGCAGGAAGATTTTGCACAGGGAGTGTTCAAAATGACCAGACCCCTCTCCTATGGGGTGCCATTAGCCATGCAAAAGCTGTTTAGCTACACTTCATTGCAGGGCCAGCCTGAGAAGACAAGATGGCATCTCCTTGCGTTCCATGTGCAAAAGCCAACTGGACTGGCAGCTGCGTATGTTTCAGCACAGGGACACCACTCTCCAGCACACCTGAGAGCAGGAGCCGGATTTTGGGGGTGAAGGGCTGGACCCGTGGCATGGTTTTGATCACTCTGCACCCCTCAGCGCCTGCTACAAGAGGTGTGAGTGGCTCTGCCTAGTGTGAGGGCCGGTCCTGCTCAATGTTAAATCTGGGCTGGAACGTATGGGAGCGCTCTTGTACAGTCCTCTCTTCCCAGCTCCCTCTCTCTGTGTCTGCCTTTAATGGTCTCCTAGTTTCAGGAGCTGGTTTCCCTCCTTCTTGCTTTCAAGCAACACACAGTTCTTTGGCAAAAAGCACTTTATTTTCAGTGTGCAGCCAGCAAACTCATAATAGAGAAAAGAGTCTCTGAACATGCAAAGAGCAGTTTGTTGAACCCAAACTAGAAACTATTTCTGAGAACCCTCCTTTTCAGTAACCCTGGGCTCACCCTTTGGGTGTGCCCCTCTGGCAAAGGGTGAGCCTCCTGGATCTATGTAGGCCCCCTAGTTGGATAGCCCTTCTCTTCTGACATCACATCATGGGGTCAGGGACTGGACCAGGCGCCTCGTTCTCCTCTCCCACGTCTCCTCCCAGACTTCCAAACCCCGTCAGTTTCCAGGGTCTATGTGAACACTTGGAGATGGGGGCCTTGAGAAAAGCGCTCTCCCCCATACAATCTCTGTGCCTGCAGACCTTGTTTCCCAGCCATCCCTTCCCTCATCTGAAGAGTCAGTGCCTGGCCCTGAAGAGCATACCAAGAATAACCGCCTCTTTCATTCCCAACAGGTAGCATTAAAATGTGCAGGCACATACACCATGATGGGAAGGCCTGTGTGAGAGACTGTGTATGTTCCAGTCCAAGAGAATTCAGCTATGCCCATAAATCTGTACACTGAGTGAGGCAGCCTGCCACAGAAAAGACAATTGCCTGTATGGATTGTGGGATTCCATCCATGTAAACCACATAGATATATTTTTAATTTTGACCAGTAGCATATGAATCCATTGATTAGGTAAAGAATACATGGCAGATGGCCAAGGGGCTCACTTTACTGAAGTCTGATCCAGATCAAGGATTGTCTTCAGCTCACCCCTGACGCCAAAGTAGATGGCTCTTTACTTGAAGACTCCACTGTCCGTGCCATGCTAGGCCTGAATAGCTTGTGGAAGTTGAGTTCAACACCTTCTTCAGTGACAGATATTGACCTTTCAAGGCCGTGGTAAGCTTCCTCTATGTACTGCCTCCTTGGACTGCAGAAGCAAAGTTGTGATCAGGTCACAATCCATGGTTAGTGGTGTTCGTTTGGCTTTTCATTGTTGCAGGTGTACATAAGTAGTATTTTCTACAGCATGTGTCAAAGCCAACATTCTTTCTATAAGCAATTTTCCTGACCTCCTCATTATTTCTTGGCACCCCAGCCCTTCTCCTTTCACCATATACAAAGGGTCTTCTGCACTTTTATATTTTAAAAATATATTTTATATATTTTTTGGTGATGGCATTAAAAAGTTGGTACGACACTGGGAAAAATGCATTGCAAAGGAAGGTGACTATGTAGAAAAGTGATGTAATTTGTTTTTGAAATTCTTAATAAATTCAGCTAAAAGTGTGGAAACTTTTTGAAGAACCCTCATATTCCTGAGTGTCCAGTTTGCTGCTGATCTGACTTACATGGTTCCCCCATGAAATTTGCTTCCTGCCGTTGTCTTGCTTTCTTCTCCCCCACACCTGCTTTATTAACCAGCATGCTTCCTCCATTGCACCCAGAACTGGTGGCTGTCAGTTTGCCAGAGAATACAGTTTGTCCAGCATCCTTGCCTCAGTGCAGCACTGGAGTATCTTAGGTCCGTAGGTCAGGTCTAGTCTGCAAGGGGTGTCAGTCCTGGGTTTCGTAGATGGCTGTGCTCCCTGTCCCCTTTCCCCCACAGCTTGTTTGGAGGTTTCCCTGATTTGTGTAATTTTTCTGCACTCTATGGCCTTTTTTAAGGCTTAGTTACTGGCAGTGACATAAGTTACAACTACCTAGTCGTATTGATTTCAACACAAGCTAAAGGCTACTAATTCACAGCACAATCCTATGTAGAAGAATAGGAAGTAAGTCCCACTGAATACTATGAGACTTGCTCCCAGGTAAGTGTACGTCACACTGCAGTCTTAAGTTGGACCCAAGACCAGAGCTTTAAGTTGAAGGGAAGCAGTTTCAAAGTAGTATCTAGAGAATTTCACAATGTTGAAATTTCTATCACTTATAAAATAGGCAACAGGAAATGCTGGCATTGCCAGGCACATCAAGGGAGGTTTGGGTTTTTTTTGTGGGAGGTGGGAGACAGCTGCCACATCTGGTGGAATTACGGGCAAGTAACTGGACCCTGAGTGACGGTGATGACCATTTTTAAAGAAATGCTGTTGATTCAGCTCCTTTCAGACCTGCTCTTACATCCCCTTATCCAAGTTAAATGCATTAGAAGAGCCATTTTTATTTGTATTACCGATTGCTAAAATCCTGCTTGCCAAGTAGTAGAGGCAAAAGAGGGAATGGCTTAATGAGATACATAGTTAGTTAAATGGACAGTGCCACTCTTTAACTTCAGAAGACAATACAGTGGTACCTTGGCTCACGAACTTAATCCATTCCAGGACTCTGGTCGTGACCCAAATTGGGTGTGACCCAAGTTAAAATTCCCCATAAGGTTCAGTGTAAATATGGTTAGTCCGTTCTGTAACTTTTTTTTTAATCCGAAAAATGTGAAGCAAAGTGGCAAAGAACAACAAAGATGGTGGCCATCTCCCCGCCCCCCCCCCCAGCACGATCGCGACTCTTGGGGGGGGGGAGATGGCCACAATCGCGGCTGCCACCCAATGCGGAGTTCGCAACCTGAGTCAAAATTTTTGTTCGTGACCCGATTTGGTTGTGAACTGAGCCGTTCGTGAGCCGAGGTACCACTGTATAAGCCGACATTATGAAAAGATGCTCTGTGAATGGAGTCCCCCTACTTTCAGTGGACATGTGGCAATCCTTTCTGTAGCTCTGTAGAAATGTGAAGGCCCAGAAGAAACAGTTTCTCCCATTTTTCCATTCCCCCTCCCCACCGCTGTGCTTCACAACCGTAGACATCTTGGGTACCTATGGAATACTTGCTTAGTTAAAATCTCTTTTGACATATTTTCTCCTTTAAAAAAGGATCATAGCAATGTGAACTGGGGTAATGGGTGGGCTGCCTCAACTGACTGGAACGGTTCATAATGCTGTCTTCCCTTCCCTTGCTTTTCAGGGAAGGTCGTGGGCCTGTACTCCCGCTTCGATGTGATTGTAAGTACAACACAGGCCCCCACTTCCCCGCTCCGGGTTCAGAGTGTCAGACAAGCAGGAGCATAATCCAAGCGGCTTCGCTGTCTTCGCTGACAGGGCAGCGCAGTGAGGACTGAGAGCCTGCCAGTCTAGCATGTGGCGGGGGAGGCACATACTTAAAGAAGTGAAGCCAAAAAAAGTGGGATGCTTCCCTGTCTTGCCTCAAGGGGTGCGGTGCTGCTTACCTTTGGAGACGGGGTCGCTCAAGCAGGAGAGAGAGACGGAGCAGTGAGAACACCCCACAGCTGTTTCATTGACAGGGGGCTGGTGGACAGCATGGAAGGACCTGCGCCTGACTCAGTTAGCAGCAGCTTGCTGGAATGTGTGCTCTATTTAAGAAAGGGATCCATCCCAGCAGCATTTGACCAGTCTGGGACTCCTGAGCCCCAAGCCATCTTCTTGTGTATCAAAGCTTGAGTTCTCCCACTGTAGGCAAGCAGGCTCAGGGTGGCTACAGTCCCTGGCACTGTTAATTCCCCTGCCTGCATGATGTGCTACCTGCGCTCCCAACCTCGCCTCATCTTTATGCTCCCTCTCCATAGCATCTGGCTGCCCAGAAGTCCTACAACAACCTGGACATAAGTGTGGGGGAAGCACTGAAGCAGCGCAGCATTTGCCTAGAGGGGGTGCTTACATGCCAGCCTTACGAAACCATGGAAACCATAATCGACCGCATTGCCAAGGAGCAGGTAAGACAGAGGTTCTGGGAGAGGGGCACAATTCTGCAGGGCTTTACTTTAGAGCTAGTCTTTGGCAACAACTTTGCTATCCCTCAAGGCCCCCAAAATCTGGCTTTAGATTTGGTTTCCTTTTAAGCAGAGTTGAAACCTCTTAATCATTGCCCGCTGCTGCCCCCAGCTGTGCCAGGAGTCGCATTCTAAAGCTCCCAGCCTCAAGCTTGTCCTTGGGCCAAGTTTGCAGCATTGGCACGTGCCTTGCAGTAGCAGTTAGTGTATGCCTCTTCACATGCCCCATATGGTAGGAGCTCCTGGCTGGAGACCTGTCAGCCTGGGAGGTATCCAGTCGCCCAAGAATCGCCTGATTGTGCTTTCAGGTGTGGAGAAATGCAGACAGGTTCAGTAAAGCAGTGAGGCTCTGGCAACCTGCAAAGGCCACCTCCTCAATATTAATGATGAACACATGACAGTCTTTCCCAATCTTGGGTTTCAAAGATTTGTTGAACTGCAACCCCCATCATCACTTGCCAGAATGGTCAATGGTTAGGGATGATGGGAGGTGTAGTCCAACAATGTGTGAGGACCCATGGTTGGAAAGGGCTGTGTTAGACTATTGGTGGCTCTTCCATGGGGAAGATGAAAGAAGCACGGAGGGGAGGGCTTCCTTCCTTCGGTTCCCTTTCTTGGCCCAAGGCACAGCAGGGAGAGTCCTGCTGGAACAAGGAAGAGGGCAGTAGCGGCACTTACTAGTCTCTGATGCATGGACTTGCTCATAAGGCTTCCTAGGGTGAGCCAGAGAATTGGAATTAGGAGATTTCCCCCTTTACCAACCATCTAACTTCTTTTGCTTTTACATGTTGGATTCAAGCCGAGAAACGCTTTTGCGTCTTGCTAAAAACCCTGACTTGTTTATCCACTTTTCCCTGCCTGCTTGCCCACCACTTTCCTCTGAGTGGTGGGCAAAGAACGTCCATGCTTTGGGCCAGGAAGAGGGGGCAGTTTGTGGAAAGTTCCTTTAGTTTTGGCAAAGGATGCTCATATGGGAAATGCCCTGGGCAAGGCCCCTCCAATGACCCACAGAAAGAAGGATGATTGCCCAAGAGGCAAATGGTTCAGGAGTAAGGTCTCTAACTTAAGTGGAACCATCTTGATTGAGTGGTGTGAACTTCATGTTCAGAATCAGGAATCCGAAGGCCGCTGCACGTATTATGCAGAATCAGCAGGTCTGCAGGATGCCTTGGCAAGTCCTGGCTCCTGCTTCATGGCTGGAGCTGCCTGTTCATGAGGTGGAACAATTTACAGCCAACAGAGGATTCCAGCCCACATGAATGCACTTACTTTTAAAGACTGTGATGTGGCTCTAAAGCTTGGCTTAGGACCAGCATTTGGCACTTTCATCCCACACAACACCTTTCAAAATTATCCAGACCGGTTGTACGGCACAATATACCTTACTGTTGCTGTATCCTAAATTTCAATCTACCTAACACTACCTCTATATTCTTAATTTTTCCCCAGAATGCCCTATACCTTAAATCTCTTGCTGCCCTCGGGTCCACTATGGGAATGCTACTACTAGTACTATTCAATAAGTTGGATTCATACTTGGAATAGAGCTGCTGAAATCAATGGCACATTTAAGCTGGTCTGCTCTAGGTATGACTAAGTTGGAATCCAGCCCATTAGTAATACTGTGCCCAAGGGAAAGAGTGCTGCGGCTTTTCTGTGGCTGGGGTGGTACCGCTGCCATTTGGCTCTCACAAATTCATCTTCGCTCTTCACCTGGTGATGCTGTGTGGCTCACTTATCTGGCAGGTCCATCGCCTGGTTCTGGTGGATGAGAAGAACACCCCACGGGGGATTGTGTCCCTCTCTGACATTCTCCAAGCCCTGGTGCTCACGCCTGCAGGTATCGATGCCCTAAACTCTTAAGCTGCTCGACGCTCCATCCTTCCTCCACTTGTACCCTCCATTTCCTCCGCTTCTCTCCAGCTCAGGTAGGCCCCTGGCCCTGGCCTCGCCCTTGCTGCTCATTTTTGCCTTGCTGCTGGGTCTCTCTTGTCCGTCCGGTCAAGCCAGGTCTGTATTTCTGTCTGAGCACCAAGCATCCAGCCCGCAAGGGAAGCCAGTGCTGCTGATGGCGGACCTTGAGTGGCAGCCTTGTGGGTGCCTCTTTGTGGCCTATACACATACACAGAGCTGTTAGCAGGCGGGGCCTTGGCTGGGCACCTGCCAAGTGCCTGCACCTCAGCAGGGTGCACCAAGAGCCACCCCGCGGTGTTGCCCCTCCTCCTTGCTGCTGCAACCCGCTTGTTCACCAGCCCTCTCACTCTGGCCCAGACGAGGGTGAGAAGCAGGAGCAGGAGACGCCACTGTCTCTCTGGCCTCCGGCCGGTCAAGCAAGCAAGGGGGAGTGGTGCTGGGCAAGTGACAGAGCTGGGGGCGAGAAAGTGGGCTCAGTGGGGCAGCACTGCACCTCACACAGGCCGAGTCCCAGCTTCCCTCGGCTTTCTGGTAAGAAAGCATCTTCCTGATACACCCAATGGAATTGGAGCTGGGCTCCCAGCCATTAGGATTAGCTGCATCCCTTTCAACCCCAGTCAGCTGGGAGTTTCTTTTATCCCTGTTCATTTGGCACTTGCACAGTATGTGCCAACAGATGGAGGTATTTGCTGTGTGGGAAGAGGTGAAGAACAAATCTGGGTGTCTCTGCTTCAGGCAACAAACAAAACCATCCCTGCACTGGAAAAGCAATGTGTGTGTTTCATGGGAACGTCTTTGGGCAGAGCAGTAACAGATCTGTTGCCTGTTGGAACCATTCCTAATGCAAACACAGAACAGATTTTCTTAGCAGAAGCCTCATTATTTTCAGTAGGACAATGTGTATTTTGCAGCAGCTGGTCTGTGCACTGCAGTTGGGCATATTCCACCGAACGTGGTTCCCAAGTGGCCAGCACCTGTGACATGCTGTGTCATGCTCTCCTTGTGATGCCACTGAGAGACTGGTGCAAGTTTAGTGTTGCAACGCCTGGATACTTTTCCTTATACTGCCAGCGAGGAAGAAAAGTACTTTCCAAGAACTGGGACTATATGAAGAAGAACATGAGAGCTTTTCTGGATCAGCCCAGGGGCCCGTCAAGGCCAGCATCTTATTTTATAAGATGGCCACTCAGATGTTCTGGGAATTTTACATGTACAGCATGAAAGCAGGAGGGCACCCCTCTTTGTTAAGAAACTCATAAGTTAGTTTTAAGGCTTTCCTTAGCAGAAGCAATGCTGACTGACTCCCCATTGCCCCACAAAGCTGTTTCTCTAAGCTGAAACTTCACCACTTTTAATAGAGTTATCATAAAACACTAAGACTAAAATTTCTGCCACTCATAAAAAAACAGCAGCAGTAAAAATATCAAAACAGTCAGTGAGGGACAGGCTAAAAACATGGTATTTTGAATTACAATAATTCACTATTCAATGTTTCTATTCAGAGGACACATTCAGCACCAGCTACACTATCTAGCAGTCTATGAATTCCTTCCAAATGAAAACTTTGTGACCCCATCAAAATCCCACTTTAAAAAGCTAGTTTGGAAAGCAGAGCAGACCTTCAAGCATCCTTTCTGCAGTGGGATCCTTGGCCTTTTTTCTGGGGGGCGAGGGGAAGAATTCATGTGCTCCAAGTGTCTCCAAGATACTAGCATCTTAGGAACAATGCAAAACTTCCAAGACCCCTGTTTATGGAGTTACTCCTCTTTTATGAATCTGCTGATCTGTCAAACCGGAACCCTCCATTTTTAAAGTGAGGTTTTTAAGGCACCCACTAAGTATATTTATGGCAGGAAAGTATACAGATATATTGCTATTTATACTTGTATTCTTTCCAGCCCTAAGTATGAATGATCCGCCTTGTCCTTACCTGGTACCATCCACTCCCTGGTGCAGGTCTGCCATCTCCCAGCATTAGTTGTGTGTATGGCCATGTCTGCGTGCTCTTACATGTTTGTATGGTCAGCTGGCTGGGGTGGATTTATGTACTATGCATCTAGGCTATCTTGCCTTCCCTCCAAGGCTGCCGCCAGCAGCTGACCTGCCTCTTTCCCTCATTGAAATGGATGCACTTTTAGACGGAATAGAATGGAAGGCTGGTTAGGAGATCCGTCTGGGAAAATACAGGCTTCTGCCAGTGCATGTTACGCTAGGAAAAAGCAGAAGCATAAAGCTGCATGGCTTGGGATTGTTCCATCCTCCGCCTGAAGGGCCTTTTGGGTGTTGGTGGATTGCCGCTCCCACCCGCATGGCCATGGGAGTAGTCCAAAATCATCTGGACTGCCACTGGGTTCCCAGCTCTTCCTTACACAAATTCTGCTTTGCTAGGCCATCCCTCCTTCAGTGCTACACCAAGGCAGCCATGCTCTCTGTGCAAGCTGTTGCTTGCTTCTGGCACTGACACTCAAGTGCCTGGTTTTAGTTCCTGTCTGTCTAGTTTAGGATGGAGTGAAACAGGCAAATACAATGCCTAAAATGTTGAAGTTGGCTATGAGAAAACCTTTCCACAAACCTCCTTTCAGTTATAACATGCCTGTCCTTCATTCAAAGAAATCAGTGCAGTTCATACATCGGAGATTTTGAACTTGAGGCCTGTGTGCCTACTTTGATCCTTTGGGGTGAGCAGATGGCCTGCAGTCCTTAGTCT
Organism: Varanus komodoensis; assembly: GCF_004798865.1. NCBI lineage: Eukaryota > Metazoa > Chordata > Lepidosauria > Squamata > Varanidae > Varanus > Varanus komodoensis. Next base: position 2,587,330 of record NW_025335798.1, read on the forward strand.
TCCTAGTTTTTGCTTTCCCCTCCCCAAGTTGGAAAAGCCTGATCCAAGGCTTAGCTAGAGCAGTAAGAGCTGGAAGCTCAGCTATGACGGTAGTTTGGTTTCACCCCTCTTCTTTTCACTTCCACCACTAGGCTGCTACAGCCAAAATCTTCCCTGGTGTTGAATTTGTCTCAGACTGCAAAAGGGCCAGGCCCCTTGCTGTATGTGCCTCACAAAGAGCCTCCCATCCATGCAGTGCTCCGGTCCAAGCCTGCTTGCTTGAGTTGTCCAACTGCATTTGAGCAGGACTACCCTCCCTGCCAGGGTCACAGGATCACCTGACAGAGCAAGCCATGGGCACTTCTCTTCCCGCCTGCCACACAATTGGCCCAACTGCTCTCACAGTGCATGGACTGCCATTCATCCAAACCTGCTGAGGTGCAACAGGTGGGCATGGCTTCCAAAGCACCCCAGAACCCCACAACGAGTCTGGTGGGCACCCTGGCCCCACACCTTGCTGGGTTCAGATGGACAGCATGTGACTGACCTACCTGAGGCATGTGGCTTCTTTACCTGGGGACTGTGCAACCCCAGCCCCAGCGTGTCTTGAGAACCACCTTTCCCTAAAGGTAGGTGGGGGATTAAAAACGGCTGGCAGGCAACATGGCCAAGGAAAGCAAGAAAACAGGTAGGATCCTGCATCCATTAAAGGCAAGCCACATAGGAAGCCACTAGCGCAAACCAAAGGAGTTGAGAAGCAGCCATAGGGTCGTTAGGACTTTTATTCATCACTACTTTGGGCCTTTTTCTAGTGGAGAGCCCATTCTCTGAGCCAAGGAGAACGTGTGGCCCTCCGGGTGTTGCTAGACTACCACTGCCCCCAATGGCAAGGGCTGATGGGCATGGTAATCCAGCAGCTGGAAGGCCACCTCAGACCTCTTTCATCTTTTAAGCCAAGATGAAGTGACAACCCTAAAATGATAATCCCCGGGGCTTGCTGGTCCAGTATTGTGCTAACATGCCATGGAACTCAACTCCACAGCAAAAGGATCCAGAAATGTCGCCAGTGAATAATGCAAGCCCCCGCTACAAAGAAAGAGGCACACCCATGGGACCGAGGCCTGCTTCCCCAGTGGCAGCTTGTTATAGCAGAGTTAGAAAGGTTACACTTACAATCAGTTAATTAGCAAATGCTAAAAACAGGGGATACCAATACTTGAGGGTGCTGCAGTAGCAGAGAGGTTAGAACTGGTCCTGTCACTGATGGAAAGAGATGGCATTCTCTGCAGCATTCTGGTCTTCCACCTGAAAGAGGCCGGGCTGCCACACCTGCCGTGCTTTAACCTCATTGGTTCCCTTCTGCAGGTATTGACCGCTATTCACTTTGATGATGCTGCTCCACCACTGCACGCCTCTATAACACATAGGCGAAGGTGTGGGCATCTCCAGCCCATGAAGAGAGAGACATCTTCTCCTAATAGGCCACAGGGGTGCTCTGATTTCAAGTTGCACTTTCCCGCCTCTCCACAACGGGGAAAGATGTAGAAAGGAAGAGGAGAGGAGAAGTGCTAAGGGCAAAGGACCTGAATTTCAGAACTGTCAGAGAGATGTTCAACTCCTTAAACCTGTGCTAGCCTTGCTTCCAGATGGCCAGAAAGCTATTCATAGTCTGGTGCTGCACCTGTCGCTTGCCTCCATCGTTAGCACCTGCCACTGACCGGAGGGGACAGTATCCAGAGTATGCCAAGTTCCAACTTGATTCAAGACCTCCTCATTTCGGCCAAAAGCATGTCCCGGAGGTGATGGCTGCTGCTTCAGATTCAAGGACAACGAAGATGGCTTTTCACCCTCCTAAGAAGCAAGAGCCTACTAAGCAGAGACCTATTAGTCCTGCTTTAAACCCACATCCTATTAGAAAACCTGGCTTTGCAGAAAAGGCAGGTTTTTAAATACTGCCTTCAGCACAAGACTGAACATGTCTTGCTTTTTAAAAATCATTGTACTTCAGCCGGCAATAAAATGTGGGCCTGGCTTTACCTTAATACTGTCCATGAGGGAAGGGAGACCTTAACATTGATAAACACTTTAGATACCACCCTACCAGATACTAGTGCCACTATAATTTAGATTTGTGCTTGAAAAAGCACAAAGCCAAGGGCATTGGCTGGAATTACAGCCTTTCCCAGAAAACCTGTCCTGCCTCTTAACACTGTTGATTCCTTATGCAAGCACAGCATAATTTGCATATGGGCAGTATCCAGTATGATGCTATTGCTAAAGTTCTTAGCAAATAGATCTCTGCTTGTATTCTATACTAATACTATAGCATTTGAATGAGATTGTTATAATATCTCTTTCCTTTATGATTAGAAGATGGCCAAAAAAAAAAGATTCTAGTGTTTGCCACCCAATGGTGGATAAACTTTCCTATTAAGTCAAAGGAATTAACAAGGCTTTGCTCTTGTCCATTTGCTGCACTTAAAGGAAGTACACAGACGACATCCTTAAGACCTCTTTGTGAGGTTTCACTCCAAGAAAGGGAATGGTTTCACTTCCTGTTGCTCTTATGTCCATGCAAAGAATGTTTTGTATTAAACACACACTGTAGAAAAGAAGCAATATTAGCTTGGCCAAGCATGAGGTAATTCAACAGGGGTGGGGGAGCTTGGTGCCTACCTGGTGTTGGAATCCCAACTCAGCCACTGGCCCCAGCCAGGTCAGGGATGCTAGGAGCTGTAGTTCAACAGTACCAGGAAGGCACTAGATCCCCTACCACACTGGAATATTCCAAGGAGCGCTGTAGGAATTAACACCAAGATTCTGAAGAAACCTGCACACATTAAACTCTTCTTTAAGTGCAATCTTACTTCAACTGCACCCTTCCCCAACTAGGTGGCCTCTAGAAGTTTTTGATTACTGCATCCATCATTCCTGTCCACTGCTGATGCTAGGTGGGGCAGATGGGTCTTGTAGTCAAAATCTTGTATAGGCAGTGGGGGAAGCAGCTGGGCAAGGCCACCAAGAGCAAAATGCTTCACGTAGTACATCCAAGACAAGGCTGGAAAAGAATTTTGAAAGCCCCTACACCTTTCATTGCTACAACAAATGACTTTCTTCCTTTCCCCAGTCATCACATAACACCATCAAACTGTCATGCAAGTGTAACAAATAATGGACAAAAAGAGGGGGTGGGGAGAAAAATTGGGTGCTTCTCTGGCTCCCTTGGCCCCACCCCATGCATAGGCAGCCACAGCGGTGTCCCGAGAAGAGGCCTGAGTTCTCCTGTTCCACTCCCAAGTCTTTGATTCACCAGGAGAAAGTCCAGGATTTTGCTCTTCTGAGGATTCCCATTCACAGAGCAGGGCAAAGTTGCAATGACCCCTGTCGAGAAATAAGGCAAAGCATCCACTTCCATCACCTGTGACAAACTCAGGGCTGAGTTGGCAGTGGGAAAGAAAAGGTTCCCGGGTGGGGCTGAGGGTTCATAGTGGGAATAAGAGCATGCTCTTCGTTAGTGAAGGGAATGGGGGTCAGCCACAGTGGCTTCCTTATTTTGGCGGTGGTACAAACTTGCCCATCTTCTTGGTGTGGGAGCCACTCCTGGCAGGAGACAAAAGCAGAAGAGATCGGTCCATGGTTGAACAATTCCTCTACTGGCACAACCATGTACATCTGGGAGGCAAAAGACAGGCTGGGACACGATACGGTACTCCCATCTTAGACAGAGCCAGGCATCTACATGTCTAGCCTTTCCCACGAGTCTTGGATTGGCCTTCCCAATAAAATCGTTCCACACCCTGGTGCAGCATTACCAAGGCCCCCACCCTGCCACGTACAACCTGGTTGTGTGCCAGTTCCTCAGATCACTCACGAAGGTGGGAAGGTGGCAGTACCAATGCAGTCCCGCAGCTTATTTGGGAGGCAGCCACTTCCTGGGCTCATCCGGATGGCATAGATTTCAGGGGGAGAAAGAGGATGGAAGAGACGCTCTGTGAATGGAGGGAAAGGGCAGGACTAGAGGCAGATCCTTCACCCTGGTCTTTTTGAGGCTTCCAGGAACTGAGATATGCTGGGATCCTCCCTCACCTTTCTTCCTCCCCAGAACACCCCATCTAACTCACCTTGCTCATATGTTACATTAGGTTTTTGCGCTGATGGCACTAGGTTTTCCTGCTCTTCTCCCACAAAACGTCTCCAGAATTTCAGGGGCAATGCCAAGAGATGGGAAACCACCTGTGGCAAAGAACTTGCATCAGCCGTTGTCAGCTTCCCACCATGGAGCCCAATCAGCTAGCTCACCCTCACATGTCATGTTCTGTATATACCAAGCCCCCGTTTCTGCACAGGTTCAGATGATCACACAGAAATCCTGAACTTGGTTGGGGCCAACATTTGCAAAAACATGAGCTTGAAAGATAATCTTGGCTAATCCTAAACCAATATTTTAAGCTATACCTTCAAAATTATTCTCTGGATTTTACTACTTGAGGTGCAGAGGCACTAATTAAGCAGAAGCCAATTAAATGCTTAATGATAATCTTTGGGGTTCTTTTCCTCACAAGAAATCTGCTGATGCTCTGATGAGATTTTATGGACTCACAATTCATAGACATGGTTTGGTGTGCTGCACTGTGCAATCCCACATGCTCACAAAATTTTGTACTGGGTGAGAAATGGTCCTCCTGAGAATATAAGCTGTTTCTTTTTGTTAAAAATAAGCATACCTTTAGCCTTTGCAGTACAAATAAAGGGTTGAAAATATGTATCAAGTGTTTGGTGAAGTCTTTGAAGCAAAAAAAAGAAAAAAAGAAAGAAAAAAAAAGGCTAAACAAGATTTCTGGTGGTCAGAATTTCTGTATGGAACATAGTTCTCTATTCCTGCCTGTCCAGCCAACTAGGAGAAGACTTGAGCCAGCTCAGGGCGGCCTCTGCCCCACGTTTAACCAAAGCAGCAAGAGGAACATGGTGTGACAAAAGGAATTAATCTTCGATTCCCCAGTGCTCTCTTGATATAGAGACAGACCACTGCTTGGCATCCCTAATATGGGTTGGGGTTTTAGTATATTAATAGTTGGATGCTGTGGGGTTTGTTTTATTCTACTTATTTATTGTAAGCCGTTCCAAGATGTTTGGAAGAAATTAAGAGACTGTCCACATGCAATGTCTGTATCCCACCCGTTACCAGGCATTGGCGTGGTGTATCCTCCATGATGGCGAGCGGTGTGGGGTTGGGTGTACCGTGCCCCACTAGTGTTGGTCCAAAGATCCGTGCCAAGTTATGCCTGTCCATTCGACACTGAGGGCTCTGCATGACCCTGAGAATGAAGAGTGGGATGCAATCCATTAGGACCCCAAACTGCCTGAAGGAAGGGACTCCTACAACCACGAGTGGGAAATGATGAGCACACAGTAAATACTTTGGGCAAAAAGCCCTGTGCTGGTGTAATTCCCTCCTAGGTACGGCGCTCCCCAATTCCTTACCTATGTAGGTGGAGCATGAGAAAAGCCAGTGTGTCTCTGTTTGCTTGAGGCAGCTTCATCACAGCATGGCAGAGCGCGGTGTGGCGGGCAGATTCATCCGGAATTTCTGGGTGGGAGGAAAGCAATATGCAAGTCCTTAAAGCCCTTCTGTCGGAGCTCCCATTCGGCCACTTCAGCATACGAGCATACCATGCATATGAGTCTAGAATCACTTAAGATTTGGAATGGAGGCAGATGGGCCTGTGGTCTGCCACGTAAGTATTCCCCGCCCTGCAACACTTCTGCCACAAAGGCACACAAGGAGAGACATTCCCATGTGCTCCCCGGCAGAATCATAGAAGACTAGAGTTGGAAGGGGCCCTGGCGACCATCAGGTCCACCCCCTGCCGTTGCAGGACACCACGTTACACCGTCCCACTCAGACGGCTGCCCAGGTTCTTTTTGAATGCCTCTAGTGTCTCTAGGAGGAGACGTCTGAGAAAATTGTTAATGTTGCATTTATACCCTGAAGCCCTTTCCCACTTCACAGAAACATTTCTTTTTATTCTTACAGCAGCCTTGCAAGGGAGGTTAGGCAGAGAGTCAGTGACTGGCCCAAAGGCACCCTGTGAACTTCAAGGCCTGCGGGAGAATAGAACCCCAGCCTTCTACATCCCAGTCCGACATTCGACACATGGCACCGCACTGGCTTTCTATGTGGGGGCACGTGGGTGTGCATGGCTTGGCTGTGGCCTCTGACCCACCACCACTTTCCTCATGTGGTCCTTGAGGGCCAAAAGGCAGCCAAAGCCAACTTACAGTCACTATGCTTACAGTTTTATGTACATTATTTGCAATGAAAGGGATGTCCACAAGGAATCAGTCACAGAAGTCGCTTGGCCTCCTGATTCCAGCTGCCAACCTCCGAGTCTCCTCACGATGACGACCAGGCACAATATATAGAAGTTTGCCCCCTGCCACTACAGCCGTTTCTTCTGTGGCCCTGCCACATCTCACCTGCAGCACGCAGGAAGGCAGAGTGCAGGCAGAAGGTAACTAAGGGCTCCTTCAGGCTCCTCAGGAAGTCCTTCAGGACGCCACAGATCACATTCACATCAGCCACGTGATCGAGGGAGGGAACGGCTCTTCGGGCACAAAGCAGCTTGTTTTTCCATTCACGCACGAGGTGTTCCGCACCTGGCACTCTGTACAGGCCAGTCTTCAGGCGACCAGCGAGGGACAAGAGAAGTCAGTCACACAGGGAAGAAACAGCCACAAGACCTGACTGCAGCCGGACTTTGGCTGGGAAGCAGCAGAGTGGCTCCTCAGAATACCAGCAAGTCCAGCCCACTGCTGTGAAGGGGCCACCCAGTCATCCAACAACCACCCACAATCATCCTCAAGTCCACCACATGTGACAGACAGGGCACTAATTTGCTTTGTACGTGCTCCGTGGTTCACCCAAGATGACCTCCCCTTGTGAGCAGCCAGCCATGATGGGTTGTCCTGTCATGCACACCGGGACCATTTTATGCAGGGCGCCTTGCTCTTCTTTAAGCAAGCTACCCGACAGCCTTTGGGCTGTTCTAGGGGCTGTTTATGATATGATGGGTTGCTGCATGCTCTGAGCCCAGGACAACAATTTCAGGGGAACAATTGGCTGGAAATGGCCACCGAAAAATGCACCAGGAGTGCTCACACTGCCACCAGCGGCTGCCCCTTCACCGATGCCCAAGCAGCATTCAGGAGCCACCATCACTGGTTTGCCACCTTTCAGGTCCTGACACTTGCACTAATATTTCTTCTGACATTTTTTGCTAGTGCTCTTTTGCAAACCTGCAGGGGCACAATTTGCGGTGGCCTGACATGCATAGTCTTGCATGGTCAGTTTCCTTGTGCGTTTCAGCTGTCAAAGGAGGAGCATAAGGTAGAGTAAGAAAGTACAAGGATACTGACAAGGCAATAGTTATTATTGTACGGTGCTTCCTTCTATCTGTCTGTCTTTCAAGGCAGCTTGCATAATTCTCCTCTTCCTCCTCTCAATTTCATTCTCAGAACAACAGCCCTGTGAAGAAGGCTGGGCTGAGAGTCTGTGACTGGCCCAAAGTCACCCAGTTGGCTCCATGGTCAAAGGGGACCAGAAGCCTGCTCTCTCATGTCCCAGTTGGCAGGGACTAGGGAATGGAGGAAAGCATTTGTGCTACGGAAAAGTACAAACAGGGGAAAGGAGGTGCACAAAAGGGGCAAGGAGAGCGTCTCCCGTTTAGTAATGTAATTTTCTTGATATTACTTGTTGAACTGACAGATCTTAGTGCCCTCTATCTTTTGAACACTTCTCTGACTATGCAGCTGCTTCCAGAAGGGGAGATATTAATGCCCCACCACCCTCTCTGTGAACCCTTTTTGGAGCACTTCCTGCTGCAGCTCCTCCAGCTCCCTGCCAGTTTCCCTCCCTGGAAAAAAAGAGGGCCAAATAGTATCCAGGGAACGGCTCCTCACACAGAATCAGTGGGCACTCCACCCTAAACCTAAGCCTTTCTTCTACCTCTAACTGGCTTTTTTTAAACCGTTAGAACTATTTGCATGATTTGGGGAGGCCTGGGAAATATATACAAACCGAACGGCAGGGAAGTAAATGGAAGGGACATTTGCACAACTTCACTGAGAGCTCTATTAGTGCAGGTGTGCAAATTTCTTCTCCACTGACTTCCCAAGCCCTTTGATCTTTCTAGATTTTCCTTCAGTTTACTTCCCAGTTGCTACATTTGAATATATTTCCCTTCTATTTACTTCCCAGCCTCCCCCAAAGACACACATATTCCTGTTTATTTTAAAAGACCCTTAGAGCAGCCTTTCCCAACCAGGTGCCCTCCCGACACATTGGAGCACAGCTCCCATCATGCCCGGCTAGCAAAGGATGACCTAGCAAAATAGAGCTAAAAGGGGGCTGGTCAATTTTCTTGTCTGTTTCTGCTGCCAAAGGGAGCCTTGAAGTGAAGTAACATACAGGAATGTTGGAAAAAAGAGGCTGAATATCCACTGAACTGTGCACAGTTGTGAAGGAGCAAGAGAGATATAACAGTAAGGAAAGAAGGGCCCATTGGCCCAATTCAGAAGCACCAGGCATGGAGGGGAGTAAAGGAGTAACTGCACCAAAAGATGGGGGGGGGACTCCCCCCGGCAATGCAATCCTCAGGCTTTTAAGTGTTGAGCTGACACTTCTCAGCATCCTCCACCTGTTCAACATTTCCCCAAGTTTCCAGCTACTCCAGAAAGGCGAGTTGTGAACTCTCCCTGCCACTGGCTTGTTGTACCTCCTTCTCAGAGCTCTTATTGTTCCTTTCTTCTCTTCGAAGCAGAACTTCAGAAGCTCCTGAGGCAGAGCCAGGCCTTTGGCCCCAAAGCCCAGGACTGTCAGCACTGACCAGCAGTGGCAGCCCAGGGTTTTAGGCATGAACCTTTTCCAGCCCTACCTGGAGATGCTGCAGGTTGAACCCAGGGCTTGCGGCCTGCAGAGCAGGGCCTCTTCTATGGGGCCATGGCCCCTCCTGAAAAATGGCGGCTCAATCAACCCTTCATGCACCACTGCTGGGCCTCACCCCCACCCCACTCACCTCCAGCAGGCCACGCTTTTCCACTTGGCTCACACACTGAATCACTATGGGGGGCACCAGAGGTGGTGTGGAGGGTGCAAAATCTGCCAGAACACCCTGAAGAAGAGGAGACACATTGCAGTGGGTAGAAGAATCCTCAGAGACTCCTCTGATCACGTGCGACGCCCTCTGGTCACCACAACTGCCTTTCCCCCGGGGCAATGCCACCGAAGATGCTGGGGCGGGAGCCTGTTTCCCCCCGCAGGCCCATCTGGCTACACACCGACCTCTTTCACGTGAGGGCGGGCGCCTGGCACGCACACTGACGGGCAGCGCTCTCTGCACTCTGGGTGCACTAGAAGCTGGCAGGGCCGGCATTTCAGGGCCACCTTCCCAAAGCGCAGGCGGGACTTGCACAGTGAGCAACACTCCGGGCGGATTACCTTGGGCAGGAAAGTGGGAGAGGGAAAAAGAGAGGAAGTCAGCCGAGATCCAGAGGAAAACCAAGAAGAGGTCAGCAAAGGCTAGTTCTGCAATATTCAGTCTAAGGAAAATGTCTGAGTTCGTCTCCTGGGGCTGCTATGTGCCCCGCTTTGCTGTAATTCAACAGAGTGTACCTCTTGCCCTATTCCCTGCGGGACCACTGGCTAAGGAGAAGCCTTCCTAAGAGCATCTGGGGCGACACAAGAGCAGTTGTGCAGCCTCAGTGCCCTCCGGTTATCTTGGAGTTCACTCTCCATCAGCCTGAGCCACCATGGCAGACGGTCAGGAATGACGGGAGTTGTAGCCATCTGAAGGGCATCACTCCAGGGACGGCTGAGCAGAGGCCTGGGACAGGGTCTTGCTCTCCTGTGCGTTAGTGGAAAACTGCATATTATTTCGTGCATAGCTCCGGCGTTGAGCAGAGTCTTTTCCCCACCAACTGCCAGCAGGAGGCACTCTGATCAGGGCTGGAAAGCTGTTTGGGAGGTAGGAGGGCTTCCCTCTCTTTCCCTGCTCCCACTCTGGAGTGGGTTCCCCCTGCCTGCAACAGGCACTGAGGAAGAAAGAACCGTGCATGTCCTGAGCCAGCCCAAGCAATTTTGCTGCCCGAGGCAGAGAAGCAGATGGTGCTCCTCCTCTCACCAAGGCAGGTGTCCTGTTTGTGGAACCACCAAGTTATTTTAGCCCACCTGAAGCAGAAACCTACCAGGGCTTCTTCCCTTTCAGGTCAGTAGAAATGAAGTCACTACAAGCTAAGCACGGTGCAATTTACTGGCCTTTCGGGATACCAAAATCTGTGGCCTGAGGCAGCCAGCTCTTGCTCCTTAATTGGAGGGCTGACTCCGTTCAGAGGAGGGGCAGCTGGAAATGGTAGGTTAATGCTCCCCTGCCTTCCAGGCTGCAGTCGTGATTTGGATTGCGGCCTGCACCGGCAACTTGCGTGTGGGCAGCTTGTTAGATCTGTGTCCGCACCATCAAGATTGATTGATTGCAGGGGCAGCAAGGAGGCAGCTCTGCCCTCAAGGCCAGAATGACCCAGCTAAGGTAACACAGAGTTTGGCCTCTAACTTACTGTCTTGGAAGTAAAGTGGTGTTGCTGGGCTGGTGGTGTTTCCTGTGGGGAAGAGGAAGAGAATGGATCCAGGACACCGCCTGACTCAGGCCCAGCCCCTGGGCCAACAGGGTCACTCTCACTCCGGCTGCCACCACTGCCTGACTCTTCAGTGCTGCCCCAGATGGTCGTGAGTTCTGTGGGAAGAAAGACCACATTCTGCACAAGGAGCACAACCGAAGGCCTCCTCCGCCATCTTCGTAATGGACACTTCCCAGATACACTGCTGGACCCTGGGACTTGTGGGTTTATCTCAGGCTGCAGACTCCACGGGCAGGTGGAGAACGCCACATGGCTGCTCTGTGCATATGCAGCTGTCCAGAAGATCTGGCTAAGGAGTGGGAAGGCATCTTACTCAATCTCCTCACACAGAACTGCATTTGGGAACATGATGGCAGTCAAACTCCAGAGGATAAGAGCAGAGAAGGTTTGAAAGTCTCTCTAAACAAAGGTGGAGCCCAGAACCCATCTAAGAGTTCCCGAGGAGGAGACATGGGACCTCCCCATCCCCATCAAGACATTCCTATAATGGCAACTCTGATAAACACAAAGTCTCATCTTGAAATCACCATGGAACCTGTTCAGGCCTACTCAAGGCCTGCCTGCCAGGCTCAGCAGCATGAGCAAGAGTAGACTCTTGCGGCTACAAGAGTGTGTGTGTTTGTGGCCCCCTCCCCACATTACAACACCCGTAACAACCTTGGCCATATCCACCCTTGGAAAAGAGGCATATGAAATGGGAATACTTACTCTGAACATACACAGAATACATATCCCATACACATGAACAACTGTGACCTGTCCCTATTCAGAGTTAAAAATAAGAGCTTTCTTCCAAGGAAATGGCAAGAGCCCACACTGACCTGAACTCCAGAAGCTTTGGTACCAGCTCTGCCACCACCTCATTTCTGTATTTATTTGTAAATGATGAAAACTCATGTAAATCTATGAGTTTCAAAGTGGCGTATACAAAGTATAGAAACATACAAAGAAAGGCTAGAAAATATAACTGTGTAAGTTGGTAGACTACACAAACCAAGGAAGTGCTGCATGAAGAGAGGGGTCTTCAGTGCCTGCCTACAAATAAAAAGTGATGGTGCATGTCTAACATCACATGGAAGATTATTCCATTCAATGGGAGCCACCACAGTGAATGCCCTGCTCCGAATAACCGCAAAGTAGAACTCGGAGGACTGCAGTACCACCTGGAGGGCCTCAGCTGAGGTCTTCAGAGAGGAAATGGGTCTATAGGGATGGAGTGGCCTCTCAAGGGGAACAAAAGCCACGTTGATAGCATACTGGGAATGCAGCTGAAGATGGGGGGGGGGGTTCTTTTAGAGCACATAGTGATACTCTAGAACCATTGATAAGCTTTCTGCCAACATCCCCTATGGAATCATACCTTTTGACTTTCAGTATTTGCCAACCCCACCAAATCAAAGGGACAAGGAGTACCTGAGCGTGTGGAAATACAGCGAATCTGCTGGGATCGGCGATGTGGTACCACAGAGATAGGTATCAAACTCTGGCCAGTTCCTCTGTTCTTTGCAATAGCTCCAGATCTCAGAGTCACCACATGCATCTCATTGGCCTGACAAGATTAAGGAAGGGGCAGGAAAGAGAGAGAGTGACAAAGACCTCTTTTGATCATATCTACTCAGCTTATGGAGGTAGGCCTATATACACACACATGCACACATATGTTAAAGGGAACCTTAAAAACCCTGTTGTCTTCATATTCTTCACCCCTACTTGATAGGTTTCCATTAGTTTAAGACTGAGATCTATATGCAGTGAGTCTGTCCTACTCCTGTTTGGTCCATGTCACTTTGTACCTCTTCTATATATTCTGTAATCTTTTCTGGAAGAAGGTTTCACCTTTTCGCTTTTGATTTTTACTAACTAGGTTTTTTAAACTAATAGAATGTACTATTTTGTTTCAAAAGTCCAAACTAAATAAGCCATATGTACATAACCTTGGGTGCAATAAATGTTAGCACTGCACATTTCTAGATTGAAAAACTGATAGGACCTGTACACACTCAGTCTTATTCCAATGGCTTGGAGTCAAGATGGGCACAACCACTGTTTTGGGGGCAGCACCACCAATTCCAATATGAAATATTCATATTATTTTACTTCCTTTTGTCTGCTGGAAGTTTGGAGGGATGCTCACCATTATCCATTTCCTTTCCAAATAGCACATTTCACTACAACTCTAGGGACATGGTTAACAAAGGACATAATTCTATGTGTTCAGACAGAAAAAAAAATCCTAAGACATTTTCTTCCCCATCTAAACTTGCATATGACTGCACCCAAAGTCTCTGAAAATGATCACAGGTCATTTGAGAACCTAAGCAGGTCCTCATCCAGGCATTTGGCTGGCCAGGTCCCAAATACCTATGTGCATAGTGTGGCCTATATCTCATTCCGTGTGTGCAGATAGGGACCATTCAATACATCCTGTATGTCATTTGTGAATCATTGTGCTTCCCTGTTGTTGCCATATGTATATGCTGCCAATTAAATGAAAGTTGGGTATTATGGAAAATGAGCATTGTTCTTATCACCAGAGAAGTCCACATAACCTCCCATGCTCTGCCTCCTCCTGCTGCTCTTCTAACTTCTTGGTGTCTCCTTCAATCTGGCAGCTTTTCTACATGAAGAATTTTCAAAGCACTCATCATTCCCCCTTCACAGTTGTTTATGCATTCCTTAGGTGATAGTGGACCTTCCAGTTTCACTCTTGTTTGTAGACAGCACTTTTTGCAGGTTTTTTCCTTCCTTTTTGAGTGGGGAACATGGGATATTATTTCTGATCTGGGAAGGAAATGCTGTTTCCTCACTATTTGTGCTATGCCACTGCAGCAGAGTGCCACCTAGAGGTGATGTAGTGGAAAGGCAGGAATGGAATACTACTCATGTACTGCTTGGATCTCAACACTGTGATTAAACTAAAGCAGATACAGTAATTAACATCCTTGTGTCGAAAAACCTTCTGTTACTTAGTTATTCCAACTCTCATTTAGTTTCACTTGAACTGATAATATATGTCCAATATAATATAATATTGTATTATAATTCTATAATATAAGTAATCTCAGGGTATGCAAGACAGCCAAATAGAGAAATTACTCAGTCACCCCAGTTTTAGTTCCACTCATTCTAGCCTCTTGTTTCACCTCTTCAGAAACTTCCTTCTGATAGGTTTTGCTGCCTCATCAGCTGAGTGGGTTTGCACAGCGATGGGGCAAAAGAAGCCACAGCAGCTTCTATTCCCTGCCCCTCACATACTGGTCACATGCTGCATGATTTGCTTTATTAGCTATGGGGTGCACAGCTTCCACGCCATCTGTACCTGGTGGGGTGCTGGGCTGGCAGTGGCTTCAGAACTACCCCAGAGCCCCACACCAAGCCTTGGGGTGGGTTCAAAGCCACCTGCGCTGAGCAACTCACCTGGTTTGGATGGCATGAGAAGCCATGTGCCTTGAGGTGGATTAGGCAAATTCTGCAGGGGCAAGTGGCACCCAGGGGGCAGCAAAAAGAAGCTTCCTTTCTCCCATGGTTGTGTGAACCTGGTCAGGGTGTCATGTAAGGGTCAAGCTGGATGCGTCTTCAGAGCAGGGGAAATCAAGTGCTTTCAGGTAACCCCACCCTCCTCTTTGCCTTGACCAGAAAAAAAATGTGCTGGGGATTGCCACGCTGCTACAGGAGCACTAGAGCACCTTGGTTTGTGAGATGCGACCACAGCATCACTTGCCACTTGCTGTTGTTGTTAGTCACGAAGTCGCGTCCGGCCCATCGCAACCCCATGGACAACATCCCTCCAGGCTTTCCTGTTCTCCACCATCCCCCAGAGTCCACTTAAGCTCACACCAACTGCTTCAGTGACTCCATCCAGCCACCTCATCCTCTGCCGTCCCCTTCTTTTGCTGTCAGTTGTTCCCAGCATTAGGCTCTTCTCCAGTGAGTCCTTCCTTCTTATTAGGTGGCCAAAGTATTTGAGTTTCATCTTCAGGATCTGGCCTTCTAAAGAGCAGTCAGAGTTGATCTCCTCTAGGACTGACTGGTTTGATCACCTTGCAGTCCAAGGGACTCACAGGAGTCTCCTCCAGCACCACAATTCAAAGGCCTCAATCCTTCGGCGCTCAGCCTTCCTTAGGGTCCAGCTTTCACAGCCATACACTGGGAAAACCATAGCCTTGACTATACGCACTTTTGTTGGCAGAGTGATGTCTCTGCTTTTTAGTATGCTGTCTCTGCTTTTTAGTATTCTGTCTAGATTTGCCATAGCTTTCCTCCCAAGGAGCAAGCGTCTTTTAATTTCTTACCTGCAGTCACCGTCTGCAGTGATCTTGGAGCCCAGGAAAATAAAATCTGTCACTACCTCCATTTCTTCCTCATCTATTTGCCAGAAAGTGATAGGACCGGATGCCATGATCTTAGTTTTCTTAATGTTGAGTTTCAAGCCAACTTTTGCACTCTCCTCTTTCACCTGCATCAAGAGGCTCTTTAGTTCCTCTTCACTTTCTACCATTAGAGTGGTGTTATCTGCATATCTGAGGTTGTTGATATTTCTCCAGACAATCTTAATTCCAACTTGTGATTCATGTAGCCCCGCCTTTCTCATGCACCCAATACTTCTGTTTCATCTGAGTGTGTCAGGCATGCATACAAGTTATATCATTGCATCAGATCACTGATGCCATACTTTTCTAATATGTACCCCAGGGTGCAAAGGTACCCCTTTACACCCTGATCTTCCTGCTTGCACAGGTCCAGGACTTTGACAGGTACTTACACTGGGAGTAGTTGCCAGGGAGGGCCGTGCACGCTTGGCTGCTACCACTGGCTGGATCAGGGGTGCCAGGGAGGATCTCTGAAGCAGAAAAATGGGGGTGAGAGCAACATGAAGATGGGCCCATGTAATTCCAGGGGTGTCATATTCACTTTACTGCTGAACATTCGCCCTGGCCCACAGAATACTGGGAAGGTGAAAGAACCCACAGGGTGAGGTACAGATAAGCTTTTCAGAGACCTGAAGCAGAAAAATAGAATGGGTGGGTACAAGAGTTCTACTTTTCCCTATCCAACTGTGGTTTCTGCCTAAATGGATATTTGCAGAAACCACACAAAGCTAGTAGGAAGGAAGGAGGAAGCCCCCATTTACAATTGTTGCAGAGTTAGAAGTTTTCTAGCTCCTGGTGCCATAAGGGACTAATCAAAGGTAGATATGCAAGTTTCAAAACTTACCCCTCTGCCTCTGGTGGGTTTTATCATATCCAGATCCTTGAAGAAAAATAAAAGGAAGTGAACTTGAGAAAAGAGTTGGGAGCATAAGTAGTTCATGGGCGACTGAACAGTCGATTCCCATCCTGAATTTATACACATCTTCCCTCCTTGTTCCACCCCAAGTTAGGCTTTGCACTGGATGTGTGTCATTTTAGAAGATATAGCCAGGAGCAGATTAAACCAATGCTACACCTTCTTCCCTAGCTCTACACTTACAGCATTTTGGGCAGGATTCAGGAGATCAAACAGCAGGGATGCACTGAGAAGCTCACTTAGTGGCAACCCAGCATTGTAGAGCTCCACTTCATGCCCTGAGCAGAATCCATGCATGTTTTAGAAGCAACACGAAGCCTGCATTTTAATTTAGAGGGGCCAGGAGTAAGTTGAATAGGCTTGGAATCAAGTTGCAATTTTTGTTTTAGTTTCAAGTTAAAACAAGATTTCATTTATTCTTAAAATCCTCTTGTCAGCCACCACCCAGTCCTCAAAATGGGACATAGTAGAAGTCAGAAGCATTGAAGAACACAAGAGCAACCTTGCTGAATCAGTTCAAAGGCCTACCTAGTCCAGCATTCTGTTCCTACAGGGGCAAAGCAGATACTCCACCAAAAAGCCTACCAGTGGGACACGAGTGCAATAGCACTGTTCTGCCCATGTTGCCCAGCAACTAGCATACACAGACATACTGTCTCTGATACTGAAGGCAGCATAGAGCTGGTAGGCACCGGAAGCCTTGTCCTCCATGAATTTATCTGATCTCTTCTCAGAGATCAGATAAAATCCAAGGCAGTGGTCATCACCACATTTTGACACAGCTAATTTCACATTCTGTGTGTTCCATGGAGAAGGACTTCCTTATATTTTCCTGAATCTCCCACCATTCAATTCCACGCAGTTCCTGGACACAGAAAATGGGCTTGCAACAAAGTGAAACTACCCACTCCCTAATTTCCACCATTGCTTGGTAGGCTAAAGATGAAATGCTCATATGCCATTCATACTCTCCCTCTTAGTATTTCTATTTTTCAAAGGAGAAAAGCCATAGCAATCTTATATGTGGTCCTCTGTTTCACCGTTAGGGCACCTGTGTAGTGTTCAGCCTCATTTAAATTTACTGCAGGATTAGCAGATTTCTAATTTCTGGTGCCGCTGGGAACAGAGATATGCATTTCAACCAGGTACAGGCTTATATCATTAAGCATGCGAGTTTCTTAGATTTGAGTTGTTGCATGCTGGTTCCATCACAGCAAAATGTTATGGTTGGCTGGCATCTTTGACAACTAAAGAGTTATGCTATGTGTTGGTGGAACAAACTGTGAAAACTACAGGACTTAGACAAATGGCCTGAACAACTGAAAAAACAGACGGATTTGGTATCAGGACAACATTACATCTGCTTCAAAACTGGTTCCTGGCTGTTTTCTGCACTGATCGCCAGTGTTGATTTTAACCTTTAGAACCCTAAATGGCTCAGAGTCTGGCTAGCTCAGGAGCCTCTGGCCCTGTTATGAGCCTGCCCTGTTAATAAGATCTGCAGGAAAGACCTTCCTGAGGCAACACGACCTGCAGAGACCTGTCTGTTGGGCACACAAAGCAGGGTTTTCTCCTGTTTTGCTCTCAAACTATGGAATGTGCTTACTCAAGATCTACAACTGCCCCATCCCTCGCATTTTGGCTTTTAAAAGGGGGGCAAGACATATTCTTTTAATGTACCCTTTAAAGTTTCGTAGCTTTCCTATTTCACTGTTTAAATAGTCTCATTTTCATTCTGTTAAGGTCTTATTGTTCTAAATTATTATATATTGTCTTGACGGCTTTTTCACAAACAAGCCAAATATAAAAGTTGATCATGATCATTATCACCTTTATTGATTGATTGATTGATATCCTGCCTTTTTCCTACAAAAGGCTCAAGGCAGCTCACATCATTCTCCTCCTCCATCTTATCCCCACAACAACAACCCTGTGAGGTAGGTTGGGCTGAGAGTCTGTGACTGGCCCAAAGTCACCCGGTTGGCTCCATGACTGAGTGGGGACCAGAACCCAGATCGCCTGAGTCCCAGTCCCATGTTCTTAACCACTATGCCACACTGGCTCTCCAGTTATTATTAACTATTAATAACAATGGTGATAATCATCATCCTGCTATTAAATGTCAGGCTGACAATTCAAAAAAATATCTAACTGCCAGATTTTGATGGTGGAGGCAGAGAATGATTTGGCACTTACTACTGCAACCTAGCTTTGTCCGTGTTGCGCAGCCTGCTCCTATTCCAAATCCACTGTCAGGCCCTGATATCCTACCGGAAGAGTGGGAAATGGATTTCCTGCAGGTTTACCAATGTGCGATGAGCTTCTCAGATGGCATAGCCAGGAGCAGACAGATCCTCTGCAACCCTGACAGGCAACTCAAACAAGACAAGAGGACCGCTGACACGTCACACTGGATGAGCAGTCATGCTGCACGTAGACTGTTTCAGGTGGCCAGAAGACCGCTAGACAGTATGGGCACTCATGCCTGATTTGTGAACATACATTTGGTCTCACAGAGGAATTATATTCACATGTGATGCAACAGTTAGTTCAAACGATGGCGTCCCTGCTTCTCTCAGAGCCTGCACAACAAATACACAGCCGACAGCCCTCTGAATTTCTGGCATGATCTATGGCTTCCTGATCATCTGAGCTCACAGCAGAACAAAATCTCTCTTCTTCACCCTCAAACGGTAAAGAGATGCTTGAACCCATGTTGGCATTTTGCAGTTTGCTTTACACAGACACACCTCTTCCATCCTACCCCTCCCTTTGTGCTTCAGCCAGGTAGCCTGCCTTCTATTAAACAGTTTAAACAGAAACATACTACATTCATCCTACCTTGATTTTTTATTTTTATTTTTTTGTGTAGAGATACTTGCAAATCCGCTCTGAAGATTTGTGGGGCGGGAAGGTGTATAGTTGATGTTACAGATGTTAGCCAATAGGCACCCTTCACTGCTGGCTTCTTTTAGAAGTAACCCCACCCCATATAAAAAGCTCACTCTGGTGAGGAAAAGGGTACATTTGTACTGCAGTGAACATAAGGACATGTAGAGAGAAAGTACTTTCAAATTGACCCCGTTGTTCTTAATGCCACATCCTCTATCTCCCTTCCGTGACCCAGCACAACTCCTCCCTCTGAAACACTACTTCTTTGTTTCAAAAATACTTCCATGTTTGTTAATCACCTTAACAATCACCTGGTCTTAACAATCCATAGGAAATTCTGAAAAAAGCTTCTATACTGTAATCCAATTACTGCCACAGGCTGCACAGCTGGCACAGTCCATTTCAAGTGTGAAGTCTTTTTTTCTGCTGGTGCAGAGTAGACAAAACTCAGAGCAGAGCTTCAGCAAGAGCTTGCCTACACACCAATTCTGGATTCCCAAGCAGGAGACACCTCCCACGGTGCTAGTCAAGACTTCCTGGCCCCACCAATGCAAAAGGTCTTCCCTGGTAGCCAGGCAAGCTGGAAAGCAAAACTCCGGCTTCTTGACTATCACCTTTACTTACTCCAGAATCATTCTTAGAAAAGTAAGATGGCGGGTAGCCCAGCATGCTGCTTTAAGCATGACCTGATTGCCTAGGAACTCCACTCCCCCCCACTCCACACCCAAAAAAAGAGGAAATAATGGAACCTACAGCTTCCAGTGTTGTCAAGCAAGCCAAGGTGGTTGGGGAAGAAAGAAGGGATGTGCACGTGTGAGAGAATCTGTGCATGTATGTACATGAGTTGTGCATATACAGGTGGTGATTCTGTGTGTGCAAGCATGCACGAGAGAGAGAGAGAGAGAGAGAGAGAGAGATGGTGGGGTGAATTGGCTAGCTGAGAGAGGAAGAAAGTTAGCCTTCCATGAAATAGGCTTACTGTTGAAGGAGAAGCCTGTGGGATTGAAGGAGAGGTTGTGTGTGTTGGGGTTCAGATCCCATTTCTGCCTTATATTTGATGGTAAGTTATGTGTATGGTAACTGGGTTGGGAGGGATGACGTATGAGGAGAGATTAAAGGAACTGGATCTTTTCAACCTGGAGAAGAAGAGACTTGTGGAGGAGGGGTGTGACTTGTTCTTCCTTGCAGTGGAGGGCAGGATGCTTTTCAGTGGGGCAAAGCTCAAGGAACCAGGCTTCAGGTTGGATTGCAGGAAGTACTTCCTGACATTTTCGACCCCAAGGGTATGGAATGGGCTTCCAAGGGAGGTGGTTGAGGCCCCATCAGTGAGGGTGTTCAAGGAAAGACTGCACAACCACATGTTGGAATTACCTGAGCAGAGCTAGATGGGGGTCAGACTAGATGGCCCAGGAGGCTCCTTCTGACTTGCTTTGTTTCTATGTGTTTTTCAGCTTCATCAGTCTGGCTTTGTGAAAATGGCTTTTTTTACTGGCCACACCCATCAGGGCAGCCATGATATACCTCAAGCCTCCCATGGCAGCCATTTCGGGGTAGTACAAAGTATGACAGCACACAACATTACCCACTGACATGAATTGGTTGGGGCCTCTGGCCTGTGTCTTCTTAATTCTTCTGTGCCAGGCCTGGGAGGAAAGGACCATACTTACCACTTCATCATCTGAATGGTCAAAACTGATGTCAGAAATGACTGAGGTGCCAAGTTCTTCCATTGCAGACAACCTGCCAAAGTGGGATATAAAAGTCAAGCAGAGGAAAGCAAGCGGAGCAGCGTGGCAGCCCTTGCCCTGCTTCTCCCTTCCCAACAGGGAAAGGGGGGCCTGGGGCGGCAGCAGCTGCCTCCGTTTGCACTGCTGGTGCTGCCAGACAAGGGGAAGCCATGGCTTGGGGTGGGGCAGCACCCCTCTGCCCAGTGCCAGTGGGACCCCCTCATAATGGTGCCAGCCAACGTGAAGAAAAGATGGCGCTTCCCCACCATCCTGACCTCACCTGTCCTGTGTGCTTTCTCCCCGAGACAGGTGGCATTTCTGCTGCTGCCTGCCTGGTGCCACTTTCCCAAGCCCCACTCCAACTTGGGGAGGGGCACACAGCAACTGCTGTAGGGCTGGCACATTTTGCTGGGCCTCCTTCCAGGGGGATGGTGCACAGGTGGGAATTGTGTGTTCAGGCTGGTCTCCCCAGAAAAAGGCCTGGCCAACTGCACCTCTTCCTCCACTCCGCCTTCTTTGCTCGTGCCCCTGCCAGTGCTGGGAGAGTCAGATTCGCCTGCAGCACTGGAAGGAGTGCAGGGTAGGGACGCAGAGGACAGCTGCCAAAGTGCTGACTGGCACTTTCTACAGTGCCCATCCCAACTCCGCTCCCTTCACTGTTCCCATAGTATCCACTTGGGATACCAGGGGGACGGACTAAGGGGGAGGCAATCTATCCCTGCTATTAGCTAATCATCTGCTGGGCATGAGGGAATCCCTTGAGGCTTTTAGCTACAGTGCATGGCTAAAATTCCCAAAGGCTTTAGAGTGTCACGTGAAGCCACCTGTTCCAAAGCAAGCTGGCATTTGGTCAGCGGGCAATTCATACACTCGTATTTTAAGCTTTTTGAATATTAGATTGCCCAGTGTCTGGTTCAATGCTTGCTTTTGCTGTAAGAGATCTCAGTCTCCATTTCCAGTTTCACTCCAAGCATAAACTCTCTGGGTCCATTCAGACAATCCATTCTCCATCTCCTGACATAGGTAATGCAGGCCTTATGGAAATGCTGTAACAAATTCTTTTAGGGTATAACAAATCCACTGAAATCTTCGATTATGACTTTGAAAATCTCAGGTTTATCCAATATTGCCTTTGACATTCATTCATTCATTCATTCAGCTAAGGAACTTATGAAGTGGAAAATTTCCTGCCCACATCCCCGGGCCAGGCAGCCCTTTCCGCGATCGCGCGGAGGCCTCGCCCGCCTCGGCACTCACCGTTTGCCCGGCAGCAGGCTGCTGCGGCTGAAACCGGGCCTGCTGAAAACAGACAGGGCCAACTGCTGCTGCTCATTGAGAGGGCTGCTTTGAGGATCAGCCATCAGGTAGTCATAGATAAGCTGCAGCTTGCGCTCCTGAGGGAATGGAGGGAGACCACAGAAAGCCTGTCAGCAGGAAGGAAACAGCAGTGCCCAGAAGGCGCTTCCATGCAGCTGCCCTGCGTTTGGAGCACTGCATCCCTCCCGTAGGTGAGCTGGTGGGTGGGAAGCAGAGATGCCCAGTGTTCTCCCAGCCCAGCCAGGGCTGAGCGCACAGTTCCATCCTGACTGGGCTGCACATCCAGGACTGCATTACACTCTGCATTAAGGTTGTTCAGTTTTTGTACCTCCAAGTCAAAATGCTGAATGCATTTAACATATTAAATGCTTGCTTTGCAGTTCAGACTCTGAGCTGCTGTGTTACACCGGATCCCAAAATGTCTTTTGAGGGCTAAATGAAAGCCACAATTACACCAGACTGAGTGGGAAGAGATTTCATGGGGCAGCCATAGAGCATAGGTCATATTTCCCTAAGCTGGATCCCTCCAAATCTGCTGGACTACAACTCACATCAGTCCCACCAGGTTGGCCAAGGGCCATGCTGGCTGGGACTAATGGGAGTTGCACCCCAATAAACCTGGAGGGCAGCAGCTTGTGGCAGGCTGAGCCAAGTCATATTGTGCCATATAGTCCAATGATTCAAAGAACAGGACCTACGTTTCTTTTCAGGGGTCTGCAGCCAGAACTCATTCATTCCCAGGATCTGTGCAGAGTCAGCCCAGTGAGCAGTTCAGTACTCCTAAGAGCAGCAAGGCCAGTACAGCCTTCAAGTCAGGAGGCTGTTTTCCCAGCATGCACCACCTGATCCAATGCATGCCGCACACTTGCCAGCTGTGCCGCTTCCCCTGTCAACAAGCACCTGCTTTTCCAGCTCAGCCTCTGCCAAGTGCCTTTTCTTCATCTCCACTTCCACCTGGTTGCGGGCATGCTTCAGCTTTACCTCCAGCACCGAACGCTCAAACTCTGACTGGCGCAGCTGCTCCCTTGCTCCCTGCAACTCATGGTTCAGCTGGCAGCATCGCTGGCGCATTCCCTCAAGGCATTGGACAATCTGGAGGTAGTCTGGGAGGGACAGGTTAGAAGCACCAGTTATACTCGTATCCTGCCTTTTGTCCTTCAAGGAACTCAAGGTGGCTTATGGAATCCTCCCCCTCAATCTTATCCTCACAACAAACCTACCAGGCAGGCTAGGCTGAGAGTCAGTGACTGGCCCAAAGTCACCCTATGAGCTTTGCAGCTGAGTGCGAACTTAGAACTGGGATCTCCTGGATCCCAGCCAACACTGTAACCACTATGCTACACTGCATCAGCATTTGGATTTGAGGGTCCTCCATGGGACACACAACAAGAACTGCGTATGTAGAGGACACTTTGCCAGGAAGCATATCACTCCAGGACAGAGCTGTCTAAATGATTTCAGCCCAAGGGCCTGATCGATTTTGGAAAAGTTCTCAGGGACTTCCTTACAGTGGAGGGAAGGGTCAAAAGCACCGGTATATTTTAGTTTAAACCACTTGTTGCTAATAATTACACTTTACCAAAGCTATGAAACCAGGAAATAATTTGGGCCCAGGGAAAGAAAATGTGGCTCTTGGTCCTATTCACCCCTGTAATGCAGCTCCTGAGAACTTTTCTAAAATTATGTCCAAGACCTCATCTGGACTAGGCTCGGGAGAATAGACAGAGACAAAGAATTAAGGAACAGGGAGACTCCAAGCACATGCCTACCCCAGAAGTGTGTGATCCATACCAGAACCACGCTCGCAAATGCTCTCACACAAATGTTCACTCCTGGGCTACCCCTGCCCCCGCTCCAGTTTTATTTTCCTACAACCTAATTTACAGAAGGGGGGAAAGAAGCATTTTAGGGCACAATCCTATGCACATTTAGACAAAAATAAGTCCTACAATTTAGGATGCTGGCTGGGGAACGCTGGGAGTTGTAGGGCTACCTATAGGCACAAACCCCATCAGTGGCTTCTAGTCCTGATGGTTGTATGTTACCTCTGGTATCAGAGGCAGCATTAGGGTGCTCTGCACTCATGTTCTGCGTGTGGACTTCCCACAGGCATCCCACTGACTGCTGCATGATTAGAAGCACCTAGCTGGTCCCTTGGACTAGGTGGACCCCTGGCCCCAGCATGACTGTGCTTGAAGGTTTCCTGTATGGGCCCTTGGTCTTATCCAGCATGGCTTTCTCATGTTCTCACACATTGTGCCCTTACCTGCTGTCTTACTAGTCAACAGAATTTACTCCTGCTGATCTACTGCCTCTCAATCTACCTTCACCTAATGTACACTCAGCAGTATCAGCAACATGGTCGGAGGTACATTTAATTTTTTTTCTGATGCAAGAGGCTATTTGCCTATTTCAGAATCGCAACCAAGAGCTACTGTAGAACAGAACAGGGCTGTTGCTGTCAAACGCTCATATTTTGCACTAGCACGACAGGGTTGCATAAAAGTAGAGAAGATATTAGGGGTAACCACATCCAAAAGGGAGTGAGCTGTAACACTGGAAAGTTGGGTTGGGAAAAAGAGAAGAGAGGAAGAGGAGAGAAAGTTGCTTATTAATATACTTTGAGGCATGGGGCCAGGAAGAAAGGAGCTCTAGCGAACCCACCTAGTTCGATGCTGCTGTTGAAGTCTATGAACTCCAAGAGTTGGTCCAAACGGTGCATAAGCGGCGGCCCCAGGCGATTCATCCTGCTAACGACACACACTTTGCGTGTCAAGAGAGGCAAAAAGAGCAAAACAGAAGCTCGGGGGAGCGTCAGTTCGAGCCTAAGGCATTGTCCGGGCTGAGCTATCGCGTGCGGGAAACAACAATGAAAGGAAGATTACCCTGAGCGCGTACAGAGAGCCTGCGGGCTATGGGGCGGTACAGAAATGTGATAAATAATGAGTGGTTACACTCAGCCTCTACTCTTTCCAACAGCTTTCCTGGATGGAGTAGAGATCACGGGTGAAAGAAATATCCCCCCTCCCCCCCTTTTTTTTTTGGTTTGGAGAAATCATCCTTTCATTAAAGTTTTAGGCATGACCAAAAACGGATTGGAGAGAGGAAGGAAACATAAGTCTTTTTTCTCCTATTCATAAATTCCTATAGGGCATGCACACGAATGAAACGAATCTGGAAACGCGCCGCTCAGCCGACGCGATGCGATTGCCACGCGCCAATTCATCCCTTACGCAGCAAACACCTTTCCTCCCACAAAGCGCATTCCGCCATCTAAAAATCGCGGCGAGCCCCTCTGCTTTTAAAAACCCCGCCCATTTTCCACGCCCACCCATCAAGCTCCTCCTTCCCAAGAAATAAAGGTCGTGAACCAAGTCAACTTCACTATGAGGAGTGGTTCGAATTTTGGCAAAATTCTGCCGGGTTCCTTTAAGCTTGGAAGCAGCCCCTGGAGCCAGAGGGCTGAGGAATTTAAAGTTTAGGGTGTCTGTTAGCAACCCGCTCCCAGGCAGGGTTTCCCAGAAGAAAGCCTTCTTGACTTCAACCCAAGTTTGTTCCCAAGGAGGCAAGTGTGCAATTGCAGTCTTAAAGTGTCAATGAATCCTTTTGTTTGTTTTATAAGCAGAAACTGACAATCACCTTCATCTGACACCTTCTGACAACAGAAGAGGCTTGGTTTGTAAGGAACAAAAGTGCAGAACTGATGCCTTAAAATGATAAAAATGATAGGACATTTCTGTCTGATCCAGACATTTTATTTATTTATTTATTTATTTAAAACATTTCTATGCCGCCCCATTCGTTGAAGCCTCGGAGCGGCTCACAACATAAATTAAAATATAATACATTAAAAATATAAAACATAAGAGACAAAGCATCCCAATCCCATTATGCATAATAGTTTAAAAAATTGTTGGAGGTTCCTGGGTGATGTGAAGAATAACTTACTTTTTGCACCCAGAATGCTAGAATAACTGCCACAAGGCAGCATCCCCATTCCTTTGGTTTCCTTTTTTATTTATGTATTTATTTCCCCTTAATACTGCCCAATATCAAAGGTTCTCTGCAAGGTTAACAAACATTAAGCAAAACACACAGACAAAATTTAATTTATCTCTCTCCTGCTTTGGAATATCTGGCCATGAAACTTTAATCTCAGGATAGTCACAGTTCTATACTAGGAGCACTTACCATCTTTTCATCTGTGCCTTTAGCTCAGGTGTGGACAGTTGAGGAACTGTCAGAGATGCCCTCTATGGAGCCCTTAGTCTGTCTAGGCCAATATCACCAACACTGACTGACAGCACCTCTCCAGGTTTCAGGCAGTCTTTCCTGCCCTACCTGGAGATGCTGGGAATTGAATCTGGGATTTTCTGCAAGCAAGGCAGGTACCCACTTGGGGTCCTCCAGATGTTTTTCCCGCAACACCCATCATGCCTCACCATTAGCTCTGCTAGCTGTATGGGAGAAAAAGGTGAAAAAAATCTGGAGGACCATCCTCACTTGGGCTGATGTCTTTGAGATAGAAATTCTATGAATGGGACTATTCTTGACATTCCTCTCCAACCTGCGCTGCATTGGTTTCTTTCACACTGCTGAGGACACAATCCTTCGGCTGCACATTTAGACAAGTCCTAAACCTCCATCAGCTAGCATGAGTGGATTAAAGGTAAATAATAAAACAACCCAATTTAAACAGGTAAAGGGGGCACACTGTTGTTACTTGCTGTTGTTAAAGAACTGGGAGTCAAAAACCATTGTGGATCTCCTGCAAATTGTCCTGAGATCCACCAGGTATGAGCTGCCTTCCGACAACCATGCCCGCTGAAGGCATCCCTCTCACTTGCAGAGCTATCCCAGTGGAAGGGGCAGGCATGCTGAGTATGTTGCAACAAAAACAAGAGTTCTGTGACATCTTAAAAATTGACAAAAATATTCTGGGACACTACCTACTCTTGATTAAATGGATGGTGGCCATAGAAAATATATTGGAATTGGTTGTCTTTAATATTCAGCAAGACTTTTGGTTCTTTTGATCACAATAGGAAGGGATTACAGCCAATTAAGAACAGGTGCTGGTGATAGTCCCTAGGGCAGAAGGATGTCTGTTCCAGACTAAGGTTGGCTAGAACAAGGAACTTCTTTCAAGTCAGAGGACCAAATTCAATTTTGGAGAAGTTCTTGGGGGTCACATTCGTGGGGTGCAGCCAAAATATATCTCCCCCTTCAACAATTCAAAATGTTGTAATTTAAGGATCTCACTACCAGTACTGAGGATGGGGGGAAGCTGCATAGAAACCATGAATCCACCCCACAATCAGTGCTTGGAAGAAAGGGAGTGGGGCCTGTTGAGGAACCAGAAAGGGCCAGATTAGGTCCAAGGGCCTGAATTTCTCCATCCCTGGTGTAAGGAGTAAAGCCTTGCAAACATTTAGGGTTTGCAAGAGGGTTTGAGGGATTTAGAGTTTGCGAGGCCTTGACAGGCCTTTAGGGTTTGAGAAGCCTCGACAGGGTTTGAGAGTTTGAGAGGGTAACGGTTTGAGAGGCCTCAACAGGCCTCACTTTATCTCAGAGCTTAGAGTCTGCTTACTGCAACAGCACGGTTCAGGCTAGGGTGATGCAATCTAATAAATGAACAAATATCTTCTAGTACCTTAAGTGCTATGGTGGCCCATGTTTTCATAGACTAGACTCAAGTGCATGAAATGTTCACCTCAACTAGGAGATGTTTACATGTACTTGGAGGAACAAAATAATGGAGTCTAAAGAAAAGGCATGACTTGGAAGAAATGTGGCCTGTATTTATCTTGGCTGTGCATGAATTTTGCAGAGAAATGTCACAGACCCATTGGAGCTCTGCTGAGTGCGCATGTGGTTGGTATAGTGGAACTACAGTGAGTGTTCAGTCATTTTGGTGTAAAGCTCAAATGCATGCAAGATAAGCATCTCATGTCACGGGTTGGACCTCTTGCATTTTATGGCAGTTGGGCTCCACCAGTTCCTTCCTCTGTGTATGTCCACTGCACACCTGGATTCTACAAAAAGAGTGCACTTGAGCATAGGACAAGAAAAGATGACAATTTTTCAACCCGTCTAAGCTGCTGTACCTCTCATTTTAGCGTCATCTGCAACAGCTGGTGATGTATGTGGTGAAATGTTGATGTTTGTTGGAATTATTTTTCTCAGATGAAGACCCTTAATGTAGGCTGTGCATTTCCTTCTTAATGAGGAAGTAACCATTTCCACAGATATTAAGAACAGGATGTCCTGAACTGAAAGCAAAAAATGTAGGCCCAACACCCTCTTTCCTTCCAGAAATTCAACCAGCCTGACAGCTATAACTGCAACATACTTGAAATTGCTGAAGGGCTGTGACAAGATTTGTTTCTCTGTCTGATTTATAACTTTCCCTATTCCAACATTCCAGCAATGAGTTCAGTGCTGAGAACATAGTTCCTCTCCTGCTTTATCTTCACAACAACCTTGTGAGGTATGTTAGGTCGATCACCTAGTGAGTTCTGTGGCTTAATGGGGATTTGAATCTGGATCTCTTCACTAAAACCATGAAATTGGGAATGAGTGGCCTTCCAGATATTATTGGACCACCTCTGCCATCTCCCTTCCTGGCTATGCCTTATGGGACTTGTAGTTCAACAACATTGGGAAGGTCACACATTCCTTACACTAACCTTTAACATTCCCACCCTGAATCAGGTGCCATCTGGATATTTTAGATTACAGTTCCCTTCCCCACAGCCAGCATAGACAATGGTCAAGGCTAATAGCAGCTGTAGCACAAAACATCTGAATTGCACTGAATTGGATAAGGCTTCTCTAACCACTGCACCCTGTAGTCTTTGACGCAAGGACTAACCCTGACACACATATCTTACCCCATCCCCCTACACTCCCCCATCTATGCTTTAGGCATATATCCAAGCTTCCATTGGATAATGAACTTCTCCTTGGGCTGCTTTACTTTAGTTGCCCTACAGCCATATTAATAAAAAGCTAAGAATTATAATCAGTCAGCTTCTTTATTTCTTTCACCCTCTTGTCCTTTTGTTATGTGTATTCTTTTTCTGTTGCTTGTATTTTTCACTTTTATTTCAAAATAAAATACAATTCCGTGGGGAAAATAAATGCACCAAGAGGTCTAGCTCCTGCAGTCAAGCAAAGAGCAGGAGGCAGTATGTTGTGGAGGAAGAAGGGATCGTTTTAGTAACCGCTACCATATTTCTGTGAGCTTAAGTGGACTCCGGGGGATGGTGGAAGACAGGAAGGCCTGGAGGAATGTTGTCCATGGGGTCGCGATGGGTCGGACACGACTTCACGACTAACAGCAACAGCAACCATATTTCTTGGCACCAACATCTTGAGAACAGGAACAGGGAAGCAGCAGGAGAAAAGGAAAAAGGGAAGCAGCGAATCAGCCAGTTCTGCAGGCACGGGCTAAGCTATCATCCCCACTGGCGCATGCAAGTGCACACTGCAAGCATGAAGTGGGAGCGGAATGCAGTGCTCAGCCTCCAAGGATGCACAGAAGAACTCAATAAAACTGCTGATGCAATCAGAGGCTCACGGTGATCTGGGCATGGAAGGATCCGCTGGCTGGCTGGCCAGGGCAGGAGCACTTCATACAATCAGTGCTTTAAGTCTTTGCAGTCTGTCCAGAGGATGCTGGAGGTTCACTTGAAGCTCTGTCTGTCCATCTGTCTGTCAACCAACACCAAGTTAATAGGTTTGTCTGGCACAAGCACAATGCGGGAGAGGGCCTTCACCTCTGTGCGCTGGGGATCACGCTCAACTGAGAATGTCCGGATGAGCTGGAAAGAACCCAGAGAGAAGCTGCTTGTTATCAGGGCAGGACCACTGAATTTCAGCCTGAGGGTTGAATTCTTGGTGAATTCTTGGCAGAAAGCATTCCACGGGAGGGTAGAGCAGAAGGGAAAAGAGATGGACAAAAGCTCGGTGCTAAGCAATATGATTTGTGCACACTGAGCCAGCAGAGGTGGGTGTATTTTTGTGGGGACTGGGCCCATTTCTCCAGCAAAAAAACCTCCTAGGAATGTGAGAACAGATTCTGACTCTTATAAGGAGGAGGGGTTGGACTCTGCAGCTGGGATGCTACAGTCAGCAAGCCTAGGGATAAACTGGACAGGACTGGAGAGTCACTCGGTTTCACACATTGTGGGAAAGCAAAGTGATCCTGCTCATGAGAGCAGTTCAGCCATCAACTCATCCCAGGATCTGATGTCACCTGTTTTAAACATGCCTGACTGGCTTGCATTAACTTAATCAAGTGTTTTAGTTAGAAAACCTCTGTCTGGGCCTGCTTGGAAGGAGGGGAGGCAGGGAAATTACGGCCTTGACAATCCTTCGCTGCAATTCTGGTGGGTTGCGAAGGGCCTGATGTTAGTCCATGGATCAAAAATGCGACTGAAATTCCTCGCCTATGTTCTGCAATGATGGGGGGTGGCGGGGAGTCCTCCAAGCAGGGGATCTCAAGGCTTCACTTGACTAGGCAGACACAAACTGTATAAAGAAACTTACCCGGGCAAGTGCCAGATGCATCTCGAGCTCAGCAATGCGGCGCCCCACACAAGCCCTCACTCCGTAGCCAAAGGGAATGGAGCTGAAGGGGTGGGGGGACAACTCCCTCTCATTTCGCAGCCAGCGGCGTGGCTTGAAGCACTCCGGCTCAGGGAAGTTGGTCTCGTCGTGTGACAGAGCGTAGTGGGCCAGCACAAAGAGGGTCTGCCCCAGCAGAAAGCACAGACATCAGGCAAGCACCGTGATGAACGCTCTGCTCCTTCCCAGCAGGCTCCCCAAGCAAAATTAAAGGTGGGGGCTAGAGGCACAGCCACCACAGGAAAGCTCATTTCCCATTCATGCCATCTAGCTGATCAGTTCCTGATATTCCACTAGTACTCCTCAGTTCTGAGATCCAGCTCTCATCTAGTCCAAACTAAGTTTTACCTATCTATTATTGTATTTATATCCCACCCTTCTCCCTCTTGCAAGGAATCCAAGGCAGTTTATGTGGTCCTTCTCCTCTCCATTTTATCCTCACAAGAGCCCTCTGAGGTAGGTTAGACTAAAGGTAAAGGTAAAGGTTTCCCCTTAAGTCCAGTCATGCTTGACTCTAGGGGGCGGTGCTCATCTCCGTTTCCTAGCCGAGGAGCCAGCGTTTGTCCGCAGACAGTCTCCTTGGTCATGTGGCCGGCATGACTAAACACCGAAGTGCACGGAATGCTGTTACCTGCCCACCAAAGTGGTACCTTTTCATCTACTTGCATTTGCATGCTTTCGAACTGCAAGGTTGGCAGGAGCTGGGACAGAGCAACGGGAACTCACTCCGTTGTGCAGATTCGAACCGGCGACCTTTCAATCAATCAGCCCAGCAGCACAGCGGTTTAAACCACTGTGCCACCTGCAGTCCCAAGGTTAGACTGAGAGTCAGCAAATGGCCTGAAGTCACCCAGTGAGCTTCATGGCAGAGTGAGGGCTAGAACCTGGATCTTCGATTGAACAGTCAGCATTGGAATTGCTATGCTACTCTGGCACTCTAATGCTGCTTTTGCCTGTCTCTCTTTCTAGCTTGAGGTATTCATATGGCAAATCCAGTGCTCCCCCCAAATTTCGCATCCATTTCTGACCACTGAATCTAGGCCGTCAGCAACTGTCTGAGCTGCAGACAGGGAATGCATCTCTACTCACATTCTTTGGAAACTTGTATCCTCCAACAATTGCATCATCTTTTGCAATGATTCGGGCATTAGTGGGAACCACAGGATAGAGCCTGTAAGGATATCAATGGAGGGGGTCACTGTGTGGTACAATAGAGTGGCTCCCCAGAAGCAAAGAAGCACACATGCAAATGGATGGAGCAGTTTTCTGGAAGTTGGGCCAGGTGACAGCCATGGACAGTAAGCGCTGGTGGCCATCACACTCTTTGTCTGTGCTCTGTTCCTTCAGCCAATCACAGAGGCTGCTTACCTGAGGGTCTCCTTGATTACAGCCTTAAGCAATGGCATCTTGGTGATATCCTCAGCAGTTGGGACCCTGTCTTTGGGTACCACGTTGGTCACTTCTTGGTATAAGGCTTCCTGGATGTCCAGATTTTTGGACAGATGGTACATGGCCCATGAGAGGGTATTGGATGTCTGAAAGGGCAAAGCAAGTGGATGGAGTGAAGATGCTTGCTCTGGAGGAGTAAACAGGAGGCAGCATCCTAGAAGTGACTTCTGCATGCCAAAGATGGTTCATTTTCATGAGTCTGAGGTGTAGCAACTAGCCTGCAGCAGCTCAAACCTAGGTTCAGATTCCTACTTTAACAGCTGAAATGGGTGGCTTTGGCAAAATTCCTCCTCTAGTTTAACCTTACTCAAAAAATTGAAACCTCTGCCTTAACGGAAGGATTATAACAAATATGAATTTTAAATTATTTAATCAAAACAATTGAAGCCACTGTGCATAATAGCAAAAAACTCACTATAGATGCTTTCTTCTAGAAGTACTGCAATTAGCATAGGATACATTGTCTCTCTCTTAAAAAAACTTCAAGGCAGTTAATGCAACCAAGCAAAAGTTAATACACAACTAACAAAAACTATACTAAACAGTAACATCTCTATACCAAACAATAATGTCTCTAAAAGCGGCAACTGCAGGCAAGTTCAGTCCCCTTCCTCAAGAACCAGGCATCTGCCATGTGGCAGGAGCTACATCAGGATGGGAGCAGGTGAGCATCCTTAGGCAGGGCATGTCACAGCATGGGTGCCATGACCAGGAAAGCTTTGTCTCTTACAGCCACCTGCTAGTTTTAGTTGGTGAGTGAATGCAGAGCAAGGCTTCAGTTGCTACTTTGATCGTGTGGGAGATACAAATGGGAGGTGCAATCCAGTCAAACTAACACAGCCTAAGAATTAAGTAGCTATGCCCTTAAGTCATAACCCCATTGAGCAAATATTTTTTCTGCTGAAGCTTTGACTGCACTAAAATTTTGACTAATCTACAGATTAAAACCTATAGCCCACATTTAATGTATAATATAAACCCTTTGCTCCCTTTTTCGATTCCCTAGCTTTTTGCAAATAGGTAAAATTGCACCACCCCTGCCCCCTGTTTTATTGGCACTTATGTGCTCCCCAGAGAGGTCCGCCTGGCGCCATCGTTATTTGTTTTTCGGCGCCAGGTGAAGACCTTTTTATTTAAACATCATTTTAATTGTTAACAATATTCACTTATTCATCTGGCCAGGACGACTTCTTTTCTTTCCTTTTCTTTTCTTCTTTTCTTTTATAACTTCTTTTATATCGTTTATATTTTTTATTTATTTATTTTATATTATTAATTTTAATTTTATATTGTTATTTTGTATTGTATTGTATCTTATTGTGTTGTAAGCCGCCCCGAGGCTTCGGCAAGGGGCGGCATAGAAATGTTATAATAGTAATAATAATAATAATAATAATAATAATAATAATAATACTGCACTTACATACAGATATTATGTGAAGATTATATAGCACAAAATTTATTCAGTTAGAAAAGTTATAACTGTGCTTGTTTATTAATAATGCATATTAAACAGCTAATTTATTATGTTTATATATAAACTGCTTAGACATTTTATTATATTAAGTGATATAACAAATAAAAAATAAAATAAGCTGTTGAACAGATAATTATTTTGCACTGAATCAAAAAATAAGAACAAAGAAAACTGGAATTCATTGTTGGATCGAGAATGGTCATACCAAAAGAGCTATTTAAATGAATGGGAATTAAGCTAGTTAGTCATGACTACTAATAACTTCAGTCAAAGTATGACTCATCAAACACTTTGTGATTAGAGTCAGTGGTTCAGAAAGAAATGTTTGCTTATCAGACATCTGTGTTGTCACACGGCTAGTTCTAAGGAGAGGCTAGCTTTTTCAGAAGCCTTGTTTTCCAGGTGTTTTCTGTGGGTCATTGTGGTGGCGGGTCATCAGGGTCAGCCTTCCACTGGAGTGGAAGCACCTGATGATGACTGCAAGGCTTTGGACATGACACTGACAGCAAGGCACATTCTTCCTCGAGTTGCATAAACCAGGGGCAGGCAACCTGGTTGGACTACAGCTCAGTTCCTGATCATTGGACATGCTAGCTGGTGATTATGGGAGTTGAAGTCTGAAGAAATCAGGGATGGGGTCTTCAGGTTGCCCACTCCTGGCCTAAGCTCTGAGAGGCATGGGTGAAGAGCACCTTCTTAAGTACTGATGTTCTTCAGCTTCTAGCACATATCAGGAATGGCACAATTTAATGGGTATCATTGTACACAAGGTATATTAATTAGTCAGTGACAACAAGCTCTCTAATGAGGCTATGGACACTCCCACAGGCAGTCGAAGATGTCTATATCCTACCGTGTCCACACCAGCCATCAGGAGCTCAGCTATACTGCCATAGACTTCTTCACGACTAATCCTTCCACTGGACAGTAGGTAGGATAGGTAGCCTGAGATCTCGTCACCCCGTGCCAGCTGCTCCTCCAGTTCCAGCATCCTCTTATCTATCATTTTTTTCCCTACAGCAATGAAAGAGAACATGCTACAGGGGGACAATATTTGGGCTTGTTCTAACAGTGTCCATCCCAGGGGCTGGGGATCTCCTGCTGACCAATCATTTCTTTGCTTCCTGCCGTCTTGTACACATTGTAATGGTCAGGGTGATCACATGTCCTCCCACTTTCCTCAGGAAGGAAGACTAGATCCCAGCTTCTCAAAAGACACCAACCTAATTCTGGCTCCAGAGGAAGAGTTATCCTGGATCCCTGCCTTTCACATACCGAAGCCAAAGATAATATCCCAGCCCTGCAGGTAGCGGTTCCAGTAAGGCAGCACATCCCGGGTCCACTTGGGTAGGATGGTGGCATAGACAGAGTTCTTAAACATGAAGCCAATAGCATCAATAAAGCGCTGTGTCTCGCCAGGAATCTGCTTCTCCAGGCAGCCAATGCGGGTCTCAAAGAGGATGTAGGAGATGCCTGGAGGAGAAAAGCAAGCTGGAAGGTCTAGTGGAAATCCTCCCTGAGTCATGCTACGTAAAATGGCAGCCATCAGAGAAAGAAGCTGCAGAGGAGTGAGAATGGGCCTTATCAAACCGTGGTATGTGCAGAATGGTGGCTGAGAGGAAGGAGAGCTGAGCCTGGGACACCAGGGGAGAATGACACTGGGCTAGCCATGATGACAGCAAGAGGGCTGTACTCTGGAAAGCAACAGACCAAGGACGGGAATGGATTGAAGGGCACAGTGTAGATGGTGGCCCCAGGAAGAGCAATCTACTGTCCTTTATATCAGGAGTGGGCCATTTGCAGCCCTCAACAAATAATCCCTGTGATAAAAAGCAAGATCTTGGAAGGCCAAACCCATGTTATTTAATTGGAAGTTGCACCTTTTTCAAGGAAATTTGCGGCAGGAAGGAACCCCATGGAAATTTATGGAACAGAACATTATGTTTTTGAATGTACTTGCTAGGTAAAAATAAAGGATTCCCATGGAAAACTTGGACAACCATGGGTATGATACTCATCTTTATCAACTTCACCCCACAAACCCCATTGTAGAGATACCCATTGAGCTAGATCCTAAGAGGTCACATTAATCTATTTACTCCAATGTAGCTTAATCATTTGGGATACATTTCTGGGAATAGGCATTCATTACATCATGGAAGGGCGACCTGCAGCCCGCCAAATGTTGTTGGACTTTATCTCCCATCAACTCTCAGCATTAGTTGTTCTGGCAAGGGCTGACAGAAGTTGCAGTCTGGCAACATTTGGAAGGCTGCAAATGGCCAGACCCTGCTTTACCTGATTTCCCTAAAGGTTCATGGTGGCAGTGCCTATCTACCTGCTAGTTATATCCTCCATTTTAGAAGAACTTTAACCTTGTGTTAATAAGATCTAATACACAAACACCTGCCTCCCCAAATGGATTACCTTTATTTCACAATATGTCACACCATTCCCTCCTCTGAAGTTTCTATTCTGACTGCACTACTTGAAAGACTGCTTGCAACTTACAGCATCCCACCTGCTTGATTCAAAGATTATTTTTCTTCCTGCATATGTTTATTTTAAAAACCAAACAAAAACAACCCCCACAGTTTGAATAGCTGAGTATTTTAGAAAAGGCATCCCATCCTAAAACTCTCCATTCTGAAATAAAAGGAGAAAAGTGAGGGGCGGTCCCCCAAGGCTTCATATCCATATTTACACATGGGCATGCAAACACACGCTACATATAAGTACTAATTCAGGTTCATAACTGCATTGGAGCCCCTCCCTGAACTGAATCCCAGGATCAGTTGCCTTGCTTAGTTCCACTGACCTTGAGCAGCTGCAATTTTAACCCCGTATACCTTTCTGAGAAGAATGTTACCAGCAGCTCCATGTTTCCATGAAACCGCAACAGTGCCATAGCAAATGAGGTCCTGGCTTCCTCCTCCCACGTCTAGAGCAAAGCTTACAGGCAACTTCACTTGACTCCACTGTTTGCTCTGCAGGGTCTTCCTCCAAACCATTGTGGGGCAAGGAAAGTGCCTCAGGGTCAAACTGGACACGATCTTCTTTGCATTTAATTCCATTTCATTTTTTTTAAAATGGAAATATAATATGCTTCCTATATTCCTGTCCATGGAACAAACAGTTTAAGAGAAAGAAGGTGCATTTAACTTTATGCCTAATTTGTCTAGGTGTGCTGAGATCCCACTGATATACCTGGGATTATTCCAATACCTTCCAGATGTTGGAAGGGCTCAGCCTTCACCCGCACATCACCCAGGATAAGAGCACAAGAAGCTACCTGATAACAAGCCAGACCATCTGGCCCAGTATTGTCAGCAAGGACTGGCAGCTTCTCTCTACCTGAAGTTGCATGGGATTGAACCCAAGGCCTTCAGTATGCAAAACAGGTGTTCTGCCACTGAGATTTGGCCCCCTCCTACCATGAGAGCCGCAGAACAATCACAGAAAGGAAAGAACTTGCTGTCCTACATCATAATGGGCCACACACCTTCCAAGGCGAATCGGTAAAATATATTGGCCATATCTTGGACCATTACGCCCGTGGGGCTCTTTTTCCTCTCATTCTCCAGAAGCACGATCAGGTCAGACACCACCTCATTGATGGCATCTGCATACAACACAGCCTCTGAGGGTTTGAGCATCCTCTTGTTCAGCACCTGCCGCAGGCGGTACCAGCGCTCCCCTTCCCTGGGAATGAGAGAGAGGGAGGGGAGGGCATGTAAGAAACCCAAATGTCCTTTGGAACTCAGGCAGACCACCAGCCAGCCTGAGCACATTTCCCCGATTGCCCAGTATCCACTCCTAGTTCTTGTGCTGTCCAATGCACCTAGTTCTTCCAGCTATCCCAGAAGCTGGGATACGTAGCTGTTGCCCTCTAGAAGTTTCTGGACTACAATTCCCATAGTTCCTCACTGTTGACCATGTTGGGAATGTGGTCCAAAGCATCTGCTGGACACCAGGTGCCTTTCTCCTGCCATGGGGTATGTTCAGGCAGCTCCCACCTACAAGGAATGAGAGCACCGTCGGGGTCCTTTCCATCCCTGTAGGCAGGCTGAAAAGCAGGGGTATTTTTTGGTGCAGGGGCCAAACTCAACTTAGGAGACACTCTTGGAAGCCATACTGCCCCAGAGGTGGGTGCAGCCAGAAGCAACATGTGAAAGGCCAAAATACTTCCATATGTTGGCTTAAAGCATTTCCGGCCAGTAATGACACCTTAGGCTGGGAAAGAAACTGCAAAAGCTGGGAAAGCACTGAAGGAAAGGGGAAAGGAGCAGGATCATTGGGGAACCTGCAGGCCTAAGTTCTTTAGTCCCCAAAGGCTGGCTTGCTCACTCAGCTGACCAGGAGAAGCATGGGGCTACAATGGGGTACCACTTCCCATTGGAACAAGTGTGCTTCCAGACAGAGGGCTCCGAGTACTAGCAACCAGAAGGCACTGGGCAACTGTTCTAATGTTTTCTCCTTAACTAATTTCCTGTGTTAAACAAAAAGACAGAAGATTTGTTAAAACAAACAAACAAACAAGCAAACAAAAAACCAGAGAACTGTCACAAGTAGAACACAATTATAAACTTTTGGGAATGAGGAAGGGCTATGGCCAGGGATGTACAGATTTTGTTAAATTCCTTAACAAAATTGCCAGGCAAACAGCATTCATTTTGTTGTCTGCTCACTGATAGAATCAGATTTTTTTAGGGATATGCAAAACCATTGTTCCTGTTGCAAAGGTGCACTAACACTAATGCATATGTGTGCTAGTGTGTTAATATGCATTTGTAGAAGTCTGCACATGTCCAAATCTCTCCCCCACCCTCCAAATGGTGGAATCTATGCAATTCAGAAAAAAATGGTCTACTGTGGAATCCACAGGTCAGATTCAGGGCAACCCAACCTTATTTGAATCTATTGTGGATTTATCCAACATCTGTAGTGATGGTACCATTACAGTCTGATCTAGAAGCACCTCAAGTCCCCAAGATCTAAGAACATGGCTAAGGGCCTTGGCAGAATGATCACATGAGAGGGACCTTGGGGATGGGAATTTTACAGCAGGGAAATAGAGAAATCCAGAGAGAAATGGTCATCCTTAAAGCTCAGGTATGACTATTAGTACTTGGCTGGGTGCCATCTTCATCAGTGCAAAACAACAGAGCAGAGACAACCACATGTGTCTGAGAAATCCATCTTTGTTCTCTGCTACTGGGGTAAAAGAATTGTTAGACTACCCAGGGAACCCAAAGAAGTAGTACATGACCTCCATAGGGGCCATATGATTTGCGCTGGAAGTGCTTTATTATTGGTAAATGTGTGATATTAATGTACTTAAACTGATTGATTTGTGAATTTATGATCCAGTTTTACAAAGTTTTCTCTCTGTTTCACAGGAATCTAATTGAACCTATGCCTGGCTACCTAAACTGAATGCAAGTAAATCCCAAGGAGGGAAAGTACCTATCTTCTCCTAGGATAGCCTCGAGAACTGGCTTGGTTCCCTATGGGGCAGGGCACCACAATAATTGGATCTGATTTCTTTAAATGTAAAATTGCAGTTTGCTTCATTTAAAAATAACCTATTTTAAAATCAAATGTTAAACACAAGTTCTAAGCCTACTAAGGCTTACATCTGTTATCTTTTAAAGTTGAATCCATGATTTCCTGATAAGTTTCAATAGAGCAGAGGGAGAGAAATAAATTCTTTTTAATACCATGCTTAATTCTGTGCATCTCTGTTATGCCTCTTCTTGTCTTTTTTCTAAGCTAAACAGTCTCAGAGGACTTTAGTCCTTTGGTTATTTGGTTGCGCTTTTTTGCACCTTTCCTTGCTCTTTAATATACCCTTCAAGTCACTGTATACATTCTTCTTCTCCCTCCCAGATCAAAAATGGGAAGCACGTAGCAGGCAAATCCAGGGTTTGTGCGATCACATTACGGAAGCAAAGCATTGCTACAAAATTCAGTTTGGCCCCATGAGAATCTCAGCTTTCATGAGAGAAGCGTGTTTCTGTAGCAGCTCTCCCCAACCCCCCAGAATGCCAAGTCAGTGTGGCCAACACAAAAGCTTGAGCAAAGTTGTGCTATAGAATAGTGTTGCAAGTACACAATGCTTTGTGGAATCTCAGGACAACGAGTGGCTGA
Source organism: Varanus komodoensis (assembly GCF_004798865.1). Lineage (NCBI taxonomy): Eukaryota > Metazoa > Chordata > Lepidosauria > Squamata > Varanidae > Varanus > Varanus komodoensis. Next base: position 2,626,927 of record NW_025335798.1, read on the forward strand.
GCAGCTTTTCCAGATGTACGATCAGCAGACCTTTAGCAGCTCTCTGCCTGGTGACTGCCAGAAGCACTCCGACGCGTGCACAGTCTGCATCTGTGATTAACCTGTACAGGTTGCACCGTCTAGCTCGTTGGATGGTTCTTTTCTTGATGTTAAGCCCCGGCTACTCACAGCCTTAGCCACATCTGCCAGCCTACATAAAAAACAAACTGGCAGACAGACAATGCATAATACATTGTTGTGGCGCTTTGCTGGAATACTTTATTAGTTTTAACAGAGCTGCTAACTGCTTTGTTTCTGCGACAGTGGGCGACTTTCTGGAAATTGTTACAAGGGAAGGTGGCCTAGAAAGGCTCATGGTGTAACGCTGTGGGGTGGAACAGGGACTCCCTGAGGCGTTGTTGGACTGCAACTCCTATCAGCTCTCCCCAAGCAGAGCAGAAGGTGACCGACGATCGGAGCTGCAGTCCAACCACATCACGAGGGCTCCACATTCTCTAACCCTCACGGAAGGCCTCTGTGTCTCCTTGTTTATTTGCATAGAAGCCTTGGTATATCTGCGCAGTGGCAGAGTGGTCTAGGATATATTTGGCTAATGTATACTCACTCTGTGAAGGGGCCATAAGGAAGCTGACGTTTGTCCCGGTGTTCCTTCCAGAGAGCCATGTCACTCCGCATGGGATACTTCCCTTCCTGACGCAACAGCTCCTCTAAGATTTCAGGACTGCCAATGTTGATATTAACGTAAGAGCCAAACTGGGATCTCCAAATGGGGCCATAGAGCTTCTTGGAAATGACCTGGAAGAGATAAGGTCATTGGGGTTAGCCATGCCATGAGGCCATTCCCAGAGGTCAAACAAATACGTTTGTGTGTGTAGGGGGTGTTTACATATTTGTCCTTTATCATGGATTAGAAGCCACTGATAGCCTTCTCCTGCAAGAATTTGCTCAACCTCCTTTTAAAGCTGCCCAAATTTGTAGCCATCACTTCACCCTGTGGGAGCAAATTCCAGAGTTACCTGTGTGCTGTGTGAATAAGTATTTCCTTTCCTTGGGCCTGAACCTCCCACAATCAGCTTCTTGGGAAGATCCTCGTTTCCTTATCATAGGAGGGGGAGAACTATGTCTCACTATCAACTTTCTCCACACCACACATAATTCTGCATGTCTCAGTCAGGTCTCCCCTCAATTTTCTTTCTTCTAAGTTACTCAATCTTGGCCAGCAGGACATCTTTACATGAGGCATTTTTGGTGCTTTTGTGATCATTCCATCATAGAAACTTGGAGTGCCTTTTCACACTATTGTCATACTCAAAGCTCTGTTTACTTTTTTGTTTAGCAAGGAAAATCTGGTATTAATTTTAAATTGCAACATTCTGGAACAAAAGTCTTGAGAGAAGTCACAAATTTGCTACAGTGCAACTCCAGCACAATGCCATCCTGTGGTTGCTTAATAATATATACAGAAAAGCTGAGAAATACAAACCTCGGGGTGGGGTGGGATGGGGTGGGGTGGGGTGGAGCCTGCGTAAAGGATGCGTTTTTTCCACCCACAATGAAAACAGAAGTCTTAGTAAAGCAGCAGGTTAAAGCACTGCGTAGAGAAGCCATTGGAGAGTTGCTCCTCCCCTTGATCATTTTAGCTGCCCTTTTCTGCACTTCTTCCAACTCAATGATATGCTTCTTTAGGTGTTCAGACTTGAACTGTACACAGTCTTCAAAGTATGGTTGCACCATAGATTTGTATAAGGGCAGTATGATATGGTCAGTTTTAGTTCTAGTTTCTTTCCTTATTATGCCTAACATGGAGTTTGGCTCCCCCCCACCCCCAGCAACCACATTTGGACGACATTTTCTTTGAGCTACCTTCTGCAACCCTGAGATCTCTTTTTGGGTTACTCACTTCTAGCTCAAATCCCATCAGCCTAATCCTGAAACTGGGATTTTTTTCCTTTAACGTGTTATTTTACACTTGCTTGCATTGAACCACTTTATCTATTTTGATGCCTATTCTCACTGTTTGGAGAAATCCCTTTGGAACTTCTCATAATCCCTTTTTGTTTAAACCACCCTAAATAATTGGGTGAAATTAGCAAACTTGACTACTCCTAATTGCAGATCATTTATGAGTCAGTTGAAAAGCATAGTCCCAAAACAACCCTGTAGTTACATCTCTCCATTGGGAGAATTTATTGGGAGAACCATAAAATGTCTCCTTTATTCCATGACTGCTCAGTTTGTTCAGCAGTTTTTGGTGAAGGTTTTTATCAAAAGTTTTTTGGAAGTTCAAGTAGACTAAATTCAAGTCTACTAAATAATCCCAGTCTACATGTTCACTGGCACTGTCAAAGAATTATTGAAATCTTACGTAAACCACACTTACCTTTGCAGAAGCCATGATAATTCTTTCTCAGCAGAGTTTGTCCTTCTAGATTATTACCTTTCAACTGATTTACTTGGAACAAAGGTCAAGCTTAACTAGCTTGTAATTTCCTGGATCCTGATTAAAAATTGGTACGGCATTGGCCATTCTCCAGCCTCCTGGAGATTTTTGTAAGAAAATTTATGTTTCATGTTACCCATTTTGTAAGTCAGCAATTTCAAATTTGAGTTGTTTAAGAACACTAGGATGGATACCATCTGATGCCAAATGATTTATCAACTTTCAGTTGGCCAGCAGGGTTGGGAACTTAACCTTTTGTCTCCACTATCTGCCTTACTTGCTCAGATTGTCCTCCTGAAATCATCACTTCAGGCCCACGTATCTGCCCTTTATTTTCTGCTGTGAACACAAAGCTGAATACATTTGGTTTCTTTGCAATCTCCTCAGCTTGCACTGGTATGTCTTTAACTCCGTTCTCACCCAATGCTCCACCTACCTCTGTAGCTGGTTTCTTGCTTCTGAATTACAGTTAAGTAATCCTTTATCATTGGCCTTGATGTAGTTAGTTATCTGCCTCTGTAGTTAGTTATTTTGTAAGCTGCCCTGAGATGCTTTTGGGTATAGGGCAGGGTATAAATATTTCAAACAAACAAACACTTTTTCACATCTCTTATTGGCTGAGTTCCCATGACTTGTTTAATCCCTTGGAGGTGGCCATGCCTTACCGTTAAAATCCCTCTGGGCCTGTCAGACAAGGCAGCAGAGCAGGAGCTGCCCTTTCCTCAGGCGCTCTCCACTGAGCAGTTTGCACAACTGAGGGGGCATTTGGGCATCCTATTACTCCCCCCACAACCCTGGATCCTGCTTGGAAGATGGAAGGAACTGAAGAAATGCCCCCAAGACACTAATTGTTCAGGTTCTTGGGGTTCTTTAAGGGGAGCCTCTGCTATGTACATCCTGTCAATGCAGACAAGTGTCCAAGAAACATTGCAGATTCGCAGCCCACTACAATTTCTTTCAAACAGCATAAACAAATACATAAAAGCAGGGGGTGTGGAAAGCACTCTTTGCAACAGAATCTCAGCAGACTGGGTGGTGGTCATGTGAGCCTGGGCTGCCCTCACTTTCCCTTGCCTGGATAACACAGAGGTACTTCTTTCAAAAGTCAACCTGCAGCTGGTGCTAAATGGCTCCTGTGACATCTTGATGCTTCTGCAGTGTCCTCTGTGAAACTGCAGGACTACGCGGGGTGAGGAAGGGGAAGAAGAGCAGGGAGGCTGGCATGAGGTTTGTGACTGCAAGGACCAAGCCTGCTCCCAGGATAGGGGATACCCCCATTTTGCAATGGGGGAGGCCATTCCCAGCAGTCTTCAGGTGTTGTTTTGGCAGATTGAAATTCATAAGAAAGGTGGTTGCTCACTAGCCCCTTGGTTTTCTGTCATTCTTACCAAGGGACTCTGGTTTTTGTTTTTACTTGACCACAGCTTCCAGGTGTGGGTTTAATAAACCCTACTACAAGCCATGGCTAGTTGGGTGGCTTATAAACCACCTTGTGGAAAGATCACTGGATTCAGGAAACATGCTAAACCATCATGGCTTAATGAATTGTGTGAACCCCGTCACTGTCTGCCTGCCTCTCTTGTACAAACTTGTTTTTCTCATTTAGGTAAGACTTCTATTTTCTGAAGGTGTAGAAAGCCTTCTTATTACTTAATCTTGCTTGATGCTGCTTATAAACCATGCTGGTGACCTCTTGTACTTGTGTTACCTTTCCTAGCCTGTGGTATATATTCTAGCTGAGCTTTTGAGTAATTGCTGAACATGGAAGGCCTCTTGTCTTCCCCTTTTGGTTTTCTTTTTACCAATTCTCTTCTTTTAGAGAAGCTTCCTGTTGTAAAGAGATTGCATTGGCCCTCTTTGCCAATGTTTTGCTAAAAGATTTATTAAGTCTGATAGCACTGTGGTCATTGTTTCAATAGCATTTACCTCTTGTAGTAAGTCCAGGGCAACCCAACATTGAATTCAATCCAGAATCCTGTTCCTGACCTTGCTAATGGATAATATACCACCATGTGGAATCGCTGGGCTCAATGTGGAATCTCTAGAATCTCTGGACTCAACTAAGCAGCTTCATAAATCCATCTAATGATCCCTAATCCACTGGGTTATTTGGCTAGTAATATAATTTGATTTTAGATAGCTGGTTTCTATACTTTGTGACCCTGCAGTCATGTATGTGGCAGAGGACAAAAGCCAAGTTCTGTATCTAGGAAAAAGAAATCAAAAGCATTGTTACAGATGGGGAATGCTTGGCTCAACAATACTGCAAATGAGAAGGATCTTGGAAGCTGAATATGAGTCAACAATATGATGTGGCTGCAAAAGGGCCAAATCCTATTTTAGACCGTATCAATAGAAGTATCACTTCCTAATTCTGTGAAATACTAGTCCCCCTTTCCTCAGCACTAGTTAGGCCTTGTCTGGAGTATTGTGTACTGGAGTACTGGGCACCTCTGAAGGATGCAGAGGAGGGCAACAATCCAGGTACTAGAAACAAAGCCCTATGGGGAGAGATGAAAGAACTGGGCATGTTTAGTCTCAAGAAGACTGAGGTTGTACTTGAAAGGTTGTTACACAAAGGAAGACCAGGATCTCTTCTTGATCATCCCAGAGTTCAGGGCGTGGAATAATGGGCTCAAGTTACAAGAAGTCAGATTCCAGCTGAAGAACTTCCTGGCTGTTAGGACAGTATGGCAACGGAACCAGTGACTTAGGGAAGTCATGGGCTCTCCCACACTAAAGGCATTCAAGATGCAGCTGGACAGCCATCTGAGAAAGATGGTGTAATTTGGAATCCTGCTCTGAACCGATGACCTTCTTGGCCCCTCTATGATTCTTTATGTAGCTGTCCAGCTATCAGGGTTCACTTCTCTGAGAATCAGCACTACTGTATCCAATAAGTTCCAATCAGAGTTGTTCAGAGGACTCTGTTCATTGCCTTGAACTCCCTGGAGGAAAGCCAGGATATCAGTGCAATTAAATAATGTTTGCTGCTGCAGACTGTTTACTTTGTACCACAGAAGTTGACAGGAATTGCCAAATACTGTGTTCTTTTCTCAATAGCCAAAGCTTGGGTTGTTTCCTGAGTCATTCTAAGATAGGGATAGGCAACTGGTACCTTCCCATCAGCCTCATCCAGCATGGCCAATTGTAACCATTTATTTATTCACATATTTATATGCCACCTATAACTACCAAAGGTCTTCCTAGGCAGCTTACAAGTAACAGATGACACCTACAGGGAGAGCATACCGATATCTGGTCCTGTTCTATGGTGTAATGGATGTTGGGGAATGGCTTTTACAGCTATTTATTATTACTAAAATCTAATGAGAGCAGCACAATGTGTTTTCTTCTTTCTATTCAAAGTTGCAATCCTATACACATTGCCCTGGGAGTGGAGCTTACTTCCAAGTAAATATGCATATAGTTGTTCTGTTAGTCTGCTATCACCTATGTAGTTTCACATCATTAAATCAGATTAGCCTCAGCAATGTAACTTTCTTCAGCCTAATGTTTAGAACAACTGATAAGCAACTGGACACATAAAGCTATTTAACTACTAAATATATTTTTGTTTATTAGGAAACAGCCACGTTTCCAGGGGAAAAGTATTTTGTAAAACAAAACAAATCAGAGCATTTTGTTTCTCACAATCACCTGCTGTATCATTGGCAGGTTTCACAAGACTGCCTGGCAATCCAAAACATGACCTCATGACCACACCTTTAGGTGTGGCCACCAATTACTTCTTTCATTTATTTTCTTCTTCACATCTCGGCAAAACGTTTTAGTACCTTATTTCTAGAGGAATGCAAAACATAATCTCTCAAGCAAGATTACCTTCTTGAACCTTTTGTCTTGCTGGCTGGGTAATCCTACCCAGTTTTGTGTTTTGCACAATGTGGCCAAACTGCTCCCCCCCCCGCCCCCGCTACCCCTTATCATAATATAGAATCACGCCCTCTGAACTGTTACACAAATCCCCTGGCAGAAATTTGACTTTGAAAGCATTGCCAAACTCAGCATATGAGAGCGAGTGAACTTTTGTTTAACTCTTGGGCCCTGGGCAGATGGCTGCTGGAATAGGTCCAGCCTTCACTCCCAAGTGCTGGTTCCTGTACTAGTCTGTCGCCAACCCTGCATTTCCCCCCTTATGCCCGTATACAGGATTTAAAATTTCAGCCATGCGGCAGACCAAAAGCCTGGCTTTCTGATCACGTTGGCAACCCTTGCGGTCATTTGCGTAATTCTCTTCTGAAACAGGGATAGGGAACCTTTTCTTCCCCGTTTCCTCATGTGCAGTCTGCTGGGGGTTGCATGCCAGTGCTGGTGGGAAGCGTGAGCCAAAGACAGACAGGGCCATCCTTCTCTCTTGCTAACACCCCGCCTCTTTTCTTTCACTTTTTCTCCCTGACTCTCTCGCCCACTCCCTTTTTCTGAGACCCCATCTCTCTTTCCCTCCTTGTCCAGCAAGCTGCTGAGTGGGGAAGGGATCACTCCTGGCAGAAGCCTGAGCTGCCTGCTTGCAGAGAGTTGCTGAAGGGAGGCCAAGGGCTGCCAGCTGCCTACCTGTCTGAGAGCACAAGCACCAGGCTGGGGCAACAGCGAGTCAGGGCCACAGTGTCAGTGCCCTTGTGAGTTCCTGTGCAAGCCATGCCTGCAGCCAGTGCTGCCACTGAGGATGGGGCAGGACACACGGTGGTGCGTGCAGAGCAGTGTTCCAGCCTGCCCGTTTTCTGTAGCCTCCCTGTCATCACATTCTGCTTTTACTGTGATCTGTAGGGGATCCTGCTTTTCACTGAGTCACACTGTAGCATTATGATTTTTTTTTAGGCAGCACTATGCAGCAGGTGGCACAGTGGTTTAAACCGCTGTGCTGCTGGGCTGGTTGATCGAAAGGTCGCTGGTTCGAATCTGCACAACGGGGTGAGTTCCCGTTGCTCCGTCCCAGCTCCTGCCAACCTTGCAGTTCGAAAGCATACAAATGCAAGTAGATAAAAAGGTACCACTTCGGTGGGCAGGTACAGGCAGCACTATCCGTCTAAACCAAGCAGGAACAGATACAGATTCAAAAGGATGGGAGGCAGCACAAAAGCCCAGGGGAAACTTAACTCTTAGCTCTGAGGAAAGCCATCACATTATCTGCAGATGGGAAAAGATATTCAGGGCACAATCCTATGCATGTTTAGACAAAGAACAGTTCAGGCTTTTTCAGCCAGGTTCTGCAACTGGACTAGGAGTGTCAAACATCTTGCCCAGAAACTCCTGCCAGGAACTGCAGTAAAAGTGCACAATTGCTTCAAGAATCTGCTTCTACTTGCACTTGGCCCTCGATTTCCCATGTTCTCAAATTAGTTCCATATGCCTCCTGCCCTCCGTGCTACAACACTGAAGCCAAACAGAATTTATTTGTAGATGAGAGTTGGTGTGATATAGTGGTTAAGAGCATGGTCTGGCACTCAGGTGATCAGGGTTGGAGCCCCTGCTCAGCCATGGAGCTAACTAGGTGACTTTGGGCAGACTCTCAGCCCAAACTAGCCCACAGGTGGGGATAATATTGAGAGGAGGAGGAGAATGAAACAAGCTGCTCTGAGTTCTTTAAAAAAGAAAAAGGCAGGATATAAATCTACTAATTAAAAAAAACCTTGATCAACCTTGCAGATGGCACATGAATAAAATTAAAGTTTGACTGCATCTGATCATGTAGAGTTGCAGAAGCCCATTAGGGCTGGAGCACAAAATGTATGGGGGGAAACCCACCCCACCTGCTGTCCATGGGCACTTGCTGAAATAAAGGTGCAGGGGCCCTGATGGTCTTTGTTGGATCTGATCTCCCCAAATTATCTGGCCTTTTGCCCCCATGTGTTTCACCTCCTGCTGCCTGTCCCCCTTGAATCTTTCTGCCTGGTTTTTTTCTTAAATAAAATGCTCTAATCTCCCCTGCCAGCACATCTTGTTTTACATATAAGGTAAAGGTTTCCCCTTGACGTTACGTCCAGTCATGCTGGCATGACTAAACACCGAAGTGCACAGACCACTGTTACCTGCCCACCGAAGTGGTACCTTTTTATCTACTTGCATTTGCATGCAGGAACTCACTCCGTTGTGCAGATTTGAACCAGTGACCTTTCGATTAAGCAGCCCAGCGGTTTAAACCACTGGGCCGCCTGCAGTCCCCTGTTTTACTTATAGGAGTACCCTTATGAAACAGTACTTTAAAGATACACACAGCAACACAGAGACTTTGTAAGTTAACATACGGAAGCCTGTGGGGGTTTTTTATGGGGGGGATGGTCCTCTGGGCCTGAGCCCCAAATCATTGTGCTCCTGAGCGGCAGGATAACCTTCTTGATCTAAGGCCAGTGGGTGGGTAACCCTGGAGTTTTGGACCACCACTCCCAACAGCCCCCACTACCACTGCAAATATTCAGGGACTATGGTCACTGTGGTCCAAAACACCTGACGAGTACTGGATAGAATAAAGCGGTGACTTGGCTATCTGTGCCAAAATGCCCCATCCCAGTACGTTGGAACTCCAGTGCCCATGTCAAGCACTGACTGATGCCAGCCAGCTGCTGTCCTTTCTCCACCAGGTCCTGAGGGTCGCGCAGTGCCCCGCTTGCTTCCGGGGCGAGACGTCAGCTTTCTGGGTCCACCAGGACTTGCAAGGGAGCTGGTCCCCGCAGCCTCAGGGCCAGCGCACCGGCCTTCTTCCTACCTGTGCCAAGCCGGCCGGCGCTGGGGGAGACCCAGACGGGCCCCCCGCCCGAGCCAGTCGCGCCCCGCCGAGGCCCGTCCTCTCCTCTCCTCTCCTCTCGCCCGCCCCCGGCCCGACGCGCCCAGGCGGGCGAGCACCTCCTTCCCACACCTGCAGGCGGTGCGTGTGCAGCAGGTAGCCCCTCAGGAACAGCCAGTAGATGGATCCAAGCACCCCCGGGCCCGGCAACTCGTCTGGCCGCTTCAGTCGCTCCCGCGCGGAGAAGGAGGTCGGAGCCGCCTCTGCTGCGCCGGAGGCGCCCCTGCGAGCGAGCTCGGGGCGCGAAGCCGCGGGCGGCGACCCCAGGCAGCGCCCGAGCCTGGCGGTAAGGCGCCCCAACTTCACCATTGCTGGGCTGGATTGACTGGCAGGCGGGGAAGAAGCCGGAGCGGGGAGAGGGAAAACTACTCCGAGCGAGCGCGGGTGGAACTTGCCCGAGCCGCGAAGGGGAAGGAAGGGGGCGGGCACTGCTGAGCCGGCCTTGTTTCCCCTCCCCTCCCCTCCCCTCTCCTCCCAAGAGGCTCCGAGCGGGCAACCGACGATCAGAAACAAAAATAGGACTTGCTTGCAAAGCTGAACAATGGACGGCTTTATTCAGTCAGATACGATCATGTTTGGAGAAACTGTGGGATTTAAGACTGAAGCTATGTAACATTTGTGTAAGTTAAAAAACAATCAGCAGGGAATTCGGGGAAGATCCTTGCTATTTGGCACGGAGAGGCAACTGCCCTGCAAGTGAAGGTAAATGACTGGCCAGGCACTGTAACATATCTGGGAGCAGCCGTGGCCACCAGCTCTCTTTCAAAAGCACACTGTTTATTAGGATTACCCACTGGGAAGACCTAGGATGGAGGAGGGGAGGGATCTGAGGAGAGGAAACAGATGGAGTTTAACTAAACATTGCTCTGTGCCCTCTAGCCCAGGGCTGTTCTGATTCCCGAAGACTTTGTGCAGGGCTCAGCACTGGGCCAAGTTCCTGCTGCAAGGAATGACGTCCTTCCAGTTGACTCATGTGGTCTGTTCAGGCTGGCTTTGCTGCTAGAGGCGACAGACTTAAGAGCGACTTTGTGAAGCCACTGAGAAAAGGGGTGCTACTTCCAGTGCCAGCTGAAGCTACTGGGCTCCCCCCAGCCACTTCTGTGCCTGTAATCTGAAAGTCTGGTTGGCTGCCATGGCAACCTGATGCTGGATTTGGTGACTGTTCTTCCTGCTCAGCATCCTATTCTGCTCCTTTAAAAAAAAAAAAAAAATCAGGTGGGGTTGTAAAGTTACACTTTTAATTCACACTTACTTGGAAGTATGAGCCATTGAACTCCGAGGCTTAAGATGTCTTGCTTAGGAGTTGCAGATGGCTATGACTGAGGAATGGACTGCTGAGCACCATCTTCGAGAGCTTGAAAGAGGGAAGTTAATTCATCCTTCCACCTTTTTGGAACATGTAAAGACAGAACTGTAATTCTTGTCTTTAAATAAATATCCATAGGATCATGCTGAAAACACACATTCCTCTATATTTCTGAAATCTTTTATATGATGAATGTATAGACAGAATATTTCCTCAAATATTAAGGCTGCATTCACAATTTGTTCTCTACAAGAACAAAGGGTTCAAATGCCCTTTGATAATGCCCTTAGTGAATGTTTACCTTTATCTTACTTTATCATCATTAAACAAATTCTGTGCAATCCCTGTTGATTCTGCTGATAGAAATCTCACAGTCTAGTTCTTTCCTTGCTGTTTATTAAGAGAGGAACACACATTTATTTTCCAGAACTCACTTAAACCTGTCTGTTTTATGGGACAGAATTCTCCCCCCCACCACCACCACACCGCCAAAAAAAAAAGAAAGAAAAGAAAAGAAAAGCCAACATGGAGTAGTGCTTATTTTATTTATTTATTTATTTATTAAAACATTTTTATGCCGCCCCATTCGCCGAAGCCTCGGGGCGGCTTACAACATAGATAAAACAATAAGTTAAAATATCCATATAAAATAATCTTAATTAAAACACACATTATAAAATAAGCCGCCCTGGCCAGATAAAATTCAATTGTATTTAGCATTTAAAATGTTGCTTAAATAAAAAGGTCTTCGCCTGGCACCGAAAAGCAAATAACGACGGCGCCAGGCGGACCTCTCTGGGGAGCGCATTCCATAACTTAGGCGCCACCGCTGAGAAAGCCCTTCTCCGAGTAGCCACCCTCCTAATTTCTCTCACGGGGGGCTCCCGGAGAAGGGCCTCTCCCGCCGATCTCAGGGGGCGACTGGGCAAATATGGATGTAAGCGCTCCTTCAGGTAACCTTATAGAGTGCTAGACTGGGTTCTAGTCCCCAAGTCACTTGGCCACGAAGCTGGCTGGGTGACTTTGCACCAGTCACAAACTGTCAGTTTAAATTGCTCCACAAGTTTGTTGTGAATAAAAAATGGAGAGGAGGAAGACCATGTGAGCTGCCTTGAATTTCTGCATAGGGAAAGAAAGGTAGAATATAGTGTAAGAGATTCATGGATTCATAGAATAGCAGGGTTGGAAGGGGCCAATAAATTATTATAATTATAATTAATTATAATCCGTTGTTCATTAATTAATAATTAATAAGACAAAGCTGTTTGTAATGAAATTAGAGAAAATTCTTTACATTTCTACTCATATACAAGTCCCACAGAGTTCAGTACTGTTTGCTTCCAATGAGAGCCAGTGTGGTGTGGTGGTTAAGAGCATGGGACTGGGACTCAGGCGATCTGGGTTCTAGTCCCCGCTCAGCCATGGAGCCAACTGGGTGACTTTGGGCCAGTCACAGACTCTCAGCCCAACCTACGTCACAGGGTTGTTGTTGTGGGGATAAGATGGAGGAGGAGAATGATGTAAGCTGCCTTGAGCCCTTTGAGGAAAAAGGTAGGCTATAAATCGAAGGGAAAAAAAATCCAATGGATATTGCATTGCAGGCTTGATCCAACATAACTCCTGTTCAAACCCTTATGCTCTTTTGTTTTAAAGGGCATTCAACTTTACCAAATTAGTATTCTGGGCATAGAAAAAAGTGACATCTTTGCTGAACCTGAAAAGAAGAAAGAACTCCATCAGGTGATTCCAGTATTTTGAAATCAACTGTACAGTCATATCTCTTTCATCAGTGCAAGTACTAGGAATTCAAACCCCATAATTACAATACTCCTATGCGTAAACATGTATTGGCAATTATGTTGGACAGAGGTCAGCTCAAGGCAGATTCATGGATTGCAATTTAACAGGCATGTGTCAAGGAGCCACCAGAGCTAAAGTTGCTGAAACCCCCGCATGACCTGTGAAGCTCAGGCCAACTGTGGCCATCCAGAGCGAGCGCCCATGATGCAGGTCAGTGTGTATTTCAGATTTTACAGATCTGGTAGGTAACTGTTCAGGTCACAGTATGTGAGCAGGCCTACATCTGCCCTTCTTTGTCATAGTGTGGGACTTAGCATTATTTTCTTTACTGCCCAATAATAAAGCTTTCTGGGGGATTTTATAGCAGTAAACAAAACAATGCAATAAAAATCCATGACATCTTATCAAAAATATATATTGAAGAATTTCCTCACGAAACTAAAACACCTGAGATGGGTAATCTGCTCAAGACCCCAGACAACCAAGTATATCTTCAAAAGCTTTAGTGTAAAGTGGCCACTAAGCTGCTTTGGGTGTTGCAATCAAGTGGCAATAGAGGATACAGATGTGATAGCTGCAGTCACTTTCCTGGTGTCCTTTCAGCTATACACAAACTTGCCTTGCAACAGACAGTTCTCCCTTTCTCCAGTATCTAGGAGGATGGAAGCCTCCCACGGATTCTTTCATTATTGGTGCTTTGTAGCACATTAGCATCTGAATGACTGAAGTTTTGACATCCAGTTCCTACCACAGCTGACAAAGAGAAGTGGTACAAATTCTATCTGCATAAACAGCTCACACACCAGTGGAGCAGAACCACTGGCTTGCCAAGCTCTTTACTCCGGCCTACAGAGTCCCCAGAGGAATCTTCTGCAAAGGGAAACCCTGTCACTGGGCTTCTCTACATGAGAGGTTTAACCTGGTGCTTTAATGAGGCGTCTTCTATTTTCTTCATGGGAGTAAGAGCATAATTCTTACAAGTGGCTTCTTTTTAGAGTCCTTCTTTCTTTGCCTTCTTCTATGTTGTATTACATAGCCACAAAGTGACACAGTGGTATAATCCAGTTATAGAAATACGTGTTTTAGCACAATTTAGTGTGACAGCTAAATCATAGTTCATTGCCTTCGTTCTAAAAATAAAACAATAACAACAACAAAAATACAGAAAATATTTGGAAAGCACAGCAGAGGTTCTGGAGGGCAATAATGTTGTGTGCAGCCCCTGCAAACTACTGTGAGTAAAGAATCATGAGTGCACTATAACCAACCACAACAACCAATATCCTGGATTTTAGGAAAGTCAGTTTTAATAAACTCAGAACAATGATAAGTAAAGTCCCATGACAAGCGACTCTAATGAGAAAAGGAGACCAAGATGGGTGGGAATTGTTAAAATAAGAAATTCTAAAGGAACAATGACAAACAATTCTAACAAAAAGGATAGAAGACAACAGAAGAAACCTATAAGGCTTCACAAAAAAACTTAGGGATGAACTGAAAACACAAAAGGCCATAATAAGGAAGTGGAAGAAAGACCAGGCTACAAAGGAAGAATACAGGCAGGTAGCACGGAATTGCAGGAATGATGTTGGGAAGGCTGGGAATGAACAGAGGCTAGCATAGGAGCTAAAGGCAAAGCCTTCTTCAGGTATGACCAACGTAAAAGGTAGAGGAGAGAGATGTGGGTTCAGCTATGCAGTGTGGATGGCAAAATATAACAGATGTTAAAGAAAAGGCAGAAGTACTCGATTCCTACTTTGGCTCAATCTTCTCCCAAAAGAAGATTTATGACCTTCCTGATAAAGGGGAAGTACAGGCTGAAAGAGTGGGATGACAGTTCAAGATTGATAGGCAAATGATCATGGATCATCTAATTGGGTTGGATGAGTTCAAATCTCCAGGACCCAATGAACTTCTTCCTACAGTCATAAGGGTGCTGGCAAAAGAACTCTCAGAACCACTCCCTATTATCTTTGAGAAATCATGGAGGATGGGGGAAGTGCCAGATGACTGGAGAAGGGATAATGTTGTTCCCAGATTCAAGAAAGGAAAGAAGAAGAATCTGGGAACTGCAGACCAGTCAGTCTGACATCAATCCCTGGGAAAATTCTGGAGCAGATTATAAGAAAGTCAGTATGGAAACACCTTGAAAACAACAGAGTGATTGCTAGAAGCCAAGATGGATTCCTTAAGAACAAATCCTGCCAGACTAATCTGATTTCAGTTTTTGATTTTGGAACCTCCCTGATTGACTGTGTATATATCCGTATAAGGAAGATAAAGCAGCTGTGTGGATGAATGCAGGAGCTGTCTGTCCTGCTTTTGCAAAAAAAAGTCAGGAAAGGGAGAGTAAAAGGCTTGTTGGTTTTTTTTTTTTTTTTTTTTGCAAAAAGGATACAAAGTGTTTTGTGTACTGAACATTTCTCAAGGCTCCTACAAGTGGCTTCCAAAGTTACTGATGGGGTTGCTGCTTCAGGCAAAAGTATTCTTCCTTCCTCAACAAGAAATGGTTTAAGAAATAAATCTCATAGTATTCAATGTACTTAGGACTGCAACTCTGTCATCTGGTAGAACAGATTCATAATACATTTTTAAAAAAATTCTTCCTACTCTGTGCACATGGGTCAATATTCCTGAGAACTGTAGAGGCAGGAGTCTCTTCCCTTCTTTGCCATGGTCAAAATGAAACTCTCTAGTAGTTAACAGCAGCCAGAGTGGGGTAGATTTGAAGGGAAAGGGAAGAGTTAGACCCCTAAAACTATACTTGATAATTTTAAAACTCTGCAACTGCTGCTAAGCTTCATTGACCTTTGAATGCTTTCTTTAAATCAGTAGCTTAACAATTTTGTTACATGCTGAGTTAAGATGTTGCCCTCTTTAGGCATTGGGCACTCTAATGTGGCCCCTGTGTTCTAGAAGGTTAGGGATGATTGCTCTGGAAGTCAGAAAGAAGCTTCAAGGTGATCTTGATAGGTCGGAACGCTGGACTGAAACTGAAAGAATGAAGTTCAGTAGGGCCCAATGCCAGGTTCAGCACCTAGGAAAAAGAAACCAAATTCCTTGTTACAGATGGGGAATACTTGGCTCAACAATGCTGCAAGTGAGAAGGATCTTGGAATTGTTGTAGATCACAAGCTGAATGTGAGTCAACATTATGATGTGGCTGCAAAAAGGGCAAATCCTATTTTAGGATGCATTGATAGAAGTATGGCTCCAAATCAGGTGAAGTATCAGGTCCCCTTTACTCAGCACTGGTTAGACCTCCAGGTGAGGAGCACTGTGCCCTGTTCTGGGCAGCACAGTTGAAGAAAGATGCAGACAAGCTGGAAAGGGTTGAGAGGAGGGCAGCAAGGATGATGCAGGGACTGGATGCAAAGCCCTGTGGGGAGAGATTGAAAGAACTGGGCATGTTTAGCCTCATGAAAGCACTCTGCGAGTATTTTGACCCAGGGAGGTTGTGGGCTCTCCCACACTGGAGAGCAAGATGCAACTGGACAGGCAGCTGAGAAGGATAGTTTAACTTGGTGTCCTGCACTGAGCACATAGTTGGGCCTGATGATCTTCTCGTCCCTTCCAACTCTACTATTCTATGGTTCCAATAAATGCTTCATATGGAGAAGCCCTTTGTCCTGGAGATAACTGTGGGAATGTGGGCACTGATGATTCTGATTCTAGCCCCCCAGCATGAAAGTATTCTGCACTTTGTTGTTCAGGTACAGAGAAATACAATTTGTATTACCCAGAGCTTAGTTTCTACTGTTTGAAGCTTGTTCTTAGATATATTGGAACTGTTTTTGAGTATAAATGTTGGACATATGTACAAAGGCATTTTATTAATCTGTGTGTTTGCTTGCAGGAAATCTGGTTTTGTTTTGCAAGAGGTAATGTACACAGTTAATCACAATCAACAAGACTGATCAAGACAACTTTGATCGATGAAAGGGATGCTGTGAAATTGCACGTAACCACACACAGAAGCAGCTCTTTAAAGTAGTAATTCTATAAGCAGGGATGAGGAGCCTGTGACTCATCCCAGTTCCCACCAGCACCAGCCAGCACAGCTAGTGGGCAGGGATGATGGGAGGTTTCAGGCACAATCCTACTTGGCTGGGGCATGCTGGAACCTGCGGGGCTTTTCTCTGTCTAAGCGAGAATGGGATGCTGCCTTTAGTCGAGCAGCACCTGGAGTATGACTGGCAACGTTGCCACTTTAACATAAGCCCTCATCTCAAGAGACTACAAAGAAGATGACCTGGATTCTACTGAGCCCAATTAATGCTTTCCAAGAATTCATTAGCCTGTTCCAGCTTGTTTCAAAATAGCCTGCTCAACTATTTTGGCTACATCTCATCATCTCCTCAAGCACTCCAAACTCCAAGCAAGTATTTGGAATTTGAGTATTCTGGATTGGATTAGTTTCTGCCCAAGCCACATGTTTTCAGATTGGGAGCTGACACTGAAACTAGATTCTGTGGGATGAAGTGGGACATAAATAAGTACAGCAGGGGGCATATTGACGCCAGTTGCCCCTTTTTGTAGTTTCTCAGCAGTGCTGCTGCTCTGCAGCTTCCTTTCCTACTTCTTCATGGCCCTGTTCAGTTTAGCCAAGTGGTCAGGTTTTGTTCTGGGGCATCTCCTGGATTCAAGCAACTTACCCAATGTATTTTAATTAGGGTTTGTACCTTGGTTCCAGCTGGGCTTCTGTGCCCTAAACAACTGCGTAACCAGCAGGTGAAGTTGTCCAAGTCATTGCATCCCTCTGTTAAGTAAAGCTTCACTACAAATTGTCCTCTTCATCCACCTGTTTCTTTTAAAACACAACAGGAAAAAGTGATGGTAATGCTAGCTATTGATTAAAGGCACAGTAGGCCTGTTAGAAAAAGGTGGAAATCCTAATGGGACCCTTATCCTTGGCAGCTGAGCACATGCACTGAAGGCTTTGAGTGAGTGGGTTGGATTCAGGATCTGCTGTCCAGTGATGCAAAGGCTCCATTTTCAGAAGGTGCTTCTGCCCAATATTCATAGATCCCTGCAACACAGTTTATCCCATTGAGCAGGGCTCCCTCTGTTGTTGCATGGTGTCTGAACTTCCAAATTCTGGTTTGTTTGTGGGTTAAACAATTCAGAGTTAACCCAAAACAAATGATTGGCAATTAACTCTGGATTGTTTAACTCATGATGAATCAACGTTTCAAGGTTTGGAGGTCACTAAACGTGGCATTCCTGGGTTGTTAGTCGAAAAGGAAATGGCGGCTGGCTGGCAGGCACACACCCTGCACAGTTCCTGGGTTGAACTGGCCCTTGGGAATTCCTCAGATGGCCACAGTGCCTTCCCTCCATCCATTAGAAGAATGGAACAGTTAAGAAGCATCTGGAACAACCATGTCACATCACAGGTATTAAAGTTCTCCAACCATCAACCTGGACTCCTGTCAAAACTACACAGGTTTTCTTTATAGGAAGGTCAATGAATGTGATTCCTCACTTAGGGCCAAACTAAATTTGAGTTTTTATGAGTTGTTGTATTAAGAATGTATGTTGTTTTGAAATGCAAATAGATGTGGCATGAATGATAGGGAGTTTAACCATCTCCATTGTCATGTGCTCAAGGAAAAATTGCTCCCCCAATGCTGGGGGAGAGCATTATGGGTGAGGGATGGTATTTATTAGGATCGTGGGGGTTGGGCTAAGCCACCAACCAAGTTCCCCATCTTGCTCCAACCCCATTGCTGTGGCTACTCGCATTTCAAACAAACTTGTGTATTAAATACAAAAATGCTCTGAACTTCATATTTAGCTTGGGACAGGTTTAGAAATGCACTGAGAATGCACAAGTTAGACTTGTGTCTGGGAGGATGAGGGTTATTATTTGTGCTGAAATAGTGTTAATGAAGTGGGATGGACCAGAGTCAGGGTCACTGGTGACCCAATTAATTCCTATAGATGAGATCAACTAACCATTAATATAGATTGGAGATGAGACCCTTCATGGAATGAATCTAGGGGCAAGCACACATTTTAAAAGATAGTAGAAAAGGAATACCTTCTTCTCTAGCTAGTGTTTTAGCACAATTACCATATTTTTTGTTCTATAAGACTCACTTTTCCCCCCCTCAAAAGTAAGGGGAAATGTCTGTGTGTCTTATAGAGCGAATATGTGTGTGCAGTAAGTCTGTTAGATGTGCAGCCCATGGGGAAGTGATGGGGAATGTGCCTGTGATTATGTGCCCATTTGATTCAGAATATTTTTTTTTCTTGTTTTCCTCCTCTAAAAGCTAGGTGCGTCTTATGGTCAGGCACGTCTTATAGAGCGAAAAATACGGTAGCTATTTGCTATTTTTGTAACCTGGAAGTCTTTACCTTTATAAGATGGGTTGTTCTCTTATAAACAAATTTATAATATGGAAACAATTTCTTCTCCCTCCAGTGCTGTAACTGCCCTGCTTTGTCTGGATCTACAAATTCAGGGTGGTCTAAAATTGTGAATAGTCAGGAGAGTGTGGGAGAATGGGATTGGGCCCAGGGTTTCCAAACTCTGGCTTTTGGGTTGCAGAAGGTTTTTTCAACTCTCTCTCTCTCAGCCTTGGTAAACTTCTCAACGGGAAGTGCTAGGTGTGGGAGGGCATGATTTAATATTTCCATAGAAACCCAGGATATGCCTGCATCATTCCTTATGATGCATGTTCATTGCTAGATCAGGAAAGAGGCAAAAGCAATCTTAAATTGGGTATAGCAGCTCTATCACTTGGCTGTGGTACTGTGCAGTCTTTTAATTTAGACTTTTATTTATTTATTTATTTATACAATTTTCTCACTTGGTGGTAAAACTCTATAGCAGTTTTGTCATTTTTTTCAGTTTTTTTTTAACTTGCTGGGGCAATGGAATTTGTGTGAAAAAGGAAGCTTGGGCAGAATCATCATTTTTTTTACAGGCAATGTTGCCCTGTAAATCAATGCTTTTAATTGACGTTTCATCCATTTTATAACAGTTGTGCCATTCTGTGGAACTAGCTGCTGCAAGTCCTTTGGTACTTGTACACCCAGGTATTTTAGGCAGGAGTGTTTCAGAGTTAGTTAGGATAAATTTGGAAGGGTTTTTTTTTTTTTTTTTTGGACTTGAAATTCTGGTCTCTGTAGCAAAGAAAGTCAGATTTGTCATAATTTAAGACTGGAATGGTATTGGAAAGTGGCCAACATTTATTTGCATGTCAGCATTGCTGTTTCAGGATTGGAAAGAATTAGGGTATCATCTGTAAAAAGATTGGTCAGGTGTGCAGTAGGCCCTATCATTACCCCTTTAATGTTAGGGTGACAACAAATTGTTTCTGTCAGGGGTTCTATAGCAATGGCAAAAAGAAGAGAGAGTGAACACCCTTGTTATGTCTCCACTATGCAGTTATATAGGTGGAGAGCCAATTTTATTTGACACATTATCTTAGGGGGCACCTTACGCCATATATTTCTGCCCGTTATCTAAGATCATCAACTAAGGCTCTCCTACAAGTCCCTCTCCCTCGGGTAGCTAAAGGGGAGGCTGTAAGGAGGAGGGTCTCTTCTGTGGTGGCACCCCAATTATAGAATGCTTTACTGCCAGGGATTCATCAGGCACCTACCTTGTTGAGCTTCAGGCACCTAACAAAAACTTCCTTTTCAGCACACCTATGGTACCTCTTGGACCATTGATATTAATTGCACTGGTTTTAATATAGTAATTTATGGTTAATTTAATATAGCCAAGTTACATTTACTTGAGTAAGCATATTGCAGTTTTATCTTGTCTTATTTATAATATTTTAATTGTATCATTTTACTTAATGTTACTGTAACAGTGGTAAGTTCTATGGGGCTAATTTGCTTACTAATGAACATTGCAACACAGCCTTACATACAAAACGAACCTCTTCTTATCAACAGTTTTATAACAAACAGCATGAACAATTATAATAATAACAGCACCAATACAAAAAAACTGGCTGTAGAACTGTACAGTCAAGTGTCCTTTTGAATCGACTCAAACAAAAGAATCCAAAATGTCCTTTTCAACTGGTCTGAGTATCCACAACACAGAAGAGTCAGCTGCATGTGCAGAAACTTCAAAACCCTGAAATAAAATGCCAGTTCAATTGTATGTACATGAATTCATTATGTGGATTCACCCCCCAACACAAACAGTAGGAGTTATACCAGGTTGGCAAGGACCTTAGTGGCAACAGCAGTTCCTGCCTCTCCAGCTCTCCCACTCTTTTTTAATTCATTTCTTAGAGCCTCCACTTTCTTGGCCCCACCCCTTTGGGCTGTACCAATATTTCATAGGGACTGCATTACTATTGGTGCTTTTATTGTAAGGGCAGTTCAGACAGCATGATGCTAACGGGAAGTTTTCAAACAAAGCCACTAAACAAACAAACAAAACAATATGTGTGGCTGAATGCCTCCAAGGCAACATACAGCCAGTGTGGCGCAGTGGTTAAGAGCATGGGACTGGGACTCAGGCGATCTGGTTTCTAGTCCCCACTCAGCCATGAAGCCAACTGGGTGACTTTGGGCCAGTCACAGACTCTCAGCCCAACCTGCCTCACAGGGTTGTTGTTGTGGGGATAAGATGGAGGAGGAGAATGATGTGAGCTGCCTTGAGCCCTTTGTAGGAAAAAGGCAGGATATGAATCGAAAAATAAATAAAAATAAAATAAATACAGCTGAGCCACTGTTATCTGGGAACACTCATCCATAGCTACTCTTTAAAAAAACCCTTTGAGCAGACAGGGCCATTCCACCTTATCAGGGTCCGTTAGCCCAACTAAGGTACAATTGAGGCCAGTGATTTAGCAGAGCTGCCTTAATGAACCGTGGTTAAGAGCCATCACATACCATCAGCCTTCTGACAGCCTGAGGTGAACCCAATTCAATCCATATGGGTGCACTGTGTGATGAACGGATTGAGTCACTTGACCAGGGAGGGTGCAGAAAGCTTAGCATCTTGGTTAGGCTGTGTCACTGGGAGTTTTAGGTCTTTGCTGTCCTTAGGAATGACCACCACTCTTGCTTTTTCCAAGATGCTGCAATCCTGGCACTCACTAGGATTTCATCAAGAAGGCCTCTGAGTGTCATGCTCCATCAGGGAATCTATCATCTGTTGTGGGCAACAGCTCAGACAAGGAGGGTCAGTGCAGTCAAAATGCCTGGAGCACATCTGGAATTGAGGTTGTGTTTCAGGACCTTGGTCAGCAGTCCTGGAACTAGAGGACAACATGCTACTCCAACTGGCAAGTTTTCATAGTCAGGCCCGGAGAGTCTCCCTGGAAATCCCACCCCTTCCTGCGCTGCATCTGACTTTTAAAGGGCCAACAGCCTTTCCTTGCAGGTATTGGCTTCTCCTAGGGAGTGAAGGTTGGAGAAAAACCAGTTGAGTATTCCTCTCCAGTGTCTCCTTGTTCCCTAGGGGAGTCTGAAGTCCACTCCTTGGAGTCAGAGGGTACTGGCACCTCCTGAGGGTTGTGTGTCCAAGACTTGAGGTCTGAGACCATGGGCCCCACTTCAGAAAGATCAGGAATTGCCTGATTCTTATGCCTCCCCAGACTCATTATCCCTGGAGTCTTCAGTTTCTGAGAGATACCAGCCCTAGGCTATGATAATAAGGTGCAGCAAGATTGAAGTGGCAATGACTGTATAAAATCCCCTTGTAAACTATGAGTGCTGGGAAGTTTGCCAATGGTTTTTTGTTTCCTAGATCTCATGTTCATTACAGGCTGGTTAAGTACTGATTTGTGTTCAGCTTGAATTGCTTGTATACTTAAGGAACCTATCTACAGCCAATAGCTCAGGGTTTTCTGATGTGAATAGAATGGCACAGAACTCAAAAAAATCATAGAATTATAGAGTAGTAGAGTTGGAAGGGTCCAGAAAGCCATCAGATCCAGCCCCCTGCTACTGCAGAATGCTAAGTTACTCCTTCCCATTCAGATGACTGTCCAGACACTTTCTGAATGTCTTTAGTGAGGGAGAGCCCCCAACTTCCCCAGATAATTTGCTCCACTGTCATATTGCTCTGACAGCGAGGAAATTCCTCCTGGTGCCTAGTCCAAAGCTGGTTTCTTTTAACTTAAGTCCATTATTCCATGTCCTGTACTCTGGGATGATCGAGAAGAGATCCTTTCCTCCTCCTCTGTGACAACTTTTCAGGTACGTGTTGAGTGCTATCATATAACTGCTCAGTCTTCTCTTCTTGAAGCTGAATGTGTCTTGTTCTTTCAATCTTTCTTCATAGGGCTTTGCCTCCAGTCCCTGAATCATACTTGTTGCCTTCCACTGTACCTTTTCTAGCTTTTCTGCATCTTCTAAAAACTTAGGTGCCTAGAACTGGACAAGTACTCCAGCTGAGGTCTGACTAGTGCTGAGTATAGGGAACTAATCTTTCACATGTTTTAGAAGTGATCTTTCTGTTAATGAAGCTCAAAATAGCACTTGCCTTTTGCAGTTGCATCACATTGTTGGCTCATATTCCGCTTGTGATCTACACCAAGATCCTTCTCATTTGCAGTAATGTTGAGCCAAGTATTCCTCATCTTGTAACAATGCATTTGGTGTCTTTTTCCTAGGTATATAGCTTGCCATTTGGCCCTTCTAAATTTCATTCTGTTGTTTTCAGCCCAACATTCCAACCTATCAAGATCACTCTGAATCTTATTTCTGTCTTCCAGCTATCCAATTCAGTGCTGTGTCATCTGCAAATTTGATAATTGCGCTCTGCACAAATCATTAATGAAAATGTTGAAGAGCCGTAGGCCCAGGACTGAACCTTGCATTACCTCACTTGTGTCTCCTTAGTTTGAGAAGGTACCATTGATGAGCACTCTTCAAGTCTAATTCTCTAGCCAACTGTGGATCCGCCTAATTGTGGTTCCATTTAGTCCACTTTTTGCTAGTTTGGTAACCAGGATATTATGTGGAACGTTGTCAAAACTTTGCTAAAGTCAAGATAGATTATGTCCACAACATTCCCACAGTCCCTTGGGGAAGTTACCCAATCAAAAAATGAAATCGGATTAGTCTGGGAGGATTTGTTCTTGAGGAATCCATGTTGGCTTCTAGTAATCACTGCATTGTTTTCAAAGTATTACATTCTTCCTCTGTAGCCTGGCCTCCCTTCCACCTCCTATACATGCCCCTCCTCCCAATTATCTCTTAGCTTTTTGTGAAGCCACATGGGCTTCCTCTGTTGTCTCCTACTCTTTTTCCTTGTTGAAATTGTTTACAGTTGCACCTTAAGCATTTCTTGTCTTTTTAAGATATCCCACCCATCTTGGGCTCCTTTTCCTTTTAGAGTGGCTTGCCAATGGGACTTTGTTTATCATCACCCTGAATTGGTAAAGGTTGGCATTTTTGAAGTCTAGGTTATATGTCTGGCTACATTTAGTTTTAGCTTCCTTTATTATTGAGAATTCAAGTAAGGCATGGTCGCTTTCCCCCAGAGTTCCATAACTCCTGAAAGGTTTTGCTACCAAATGTAGGATTAGTGGTTATGACCCTTTCTTTCTGTGTATTTATGTTTATATTTATAAGCCACCAAACAGTTCAAGTGGTCTTTCTAGGCGGCATGCAGTTAGAATAACGGATTGTTGTTCTAGGAGTGCTTTATTTGAGGTTCCTAGCAAGTAGCTTTGTTCCCTTCCTTCCAAATTCATAATAATTGCACTGTAGATAGAATAGGGAGAATTCTTGCCAATTGCATACACTTTAAACTCTGCCTGTTTAGCCACTACACTAGAGTGCGTGCGTGCGTGCATGTGTGTGTGGGAGGTTGTTTTCTCTTCATTTAAAGGCACTTGTTCATCTCAGTTACAGCTAGCAAGATACTGAGATGAGATCTATTCACGAGCACATACCCTGCCTTGGGGAACAGTAAGTGTAGTCACGCTTGTTGCCATGTAATATTTTCCATGAGTCAGTCAAGCCATGTTTATCAAGGAGGCTTCTTTTAAAGCAGTATGTGCCTTGAGTGGTTGGCCAGCACTAGTGCTTCCATCCAAGGTGTGATTAAGGATGACATTCACGTCTCCAGCCCTCTATTTATGTTCATCATAAACAGAAATTGCACCTGGTTTGAGGCACGCAAGGTGACTAGTGTGAAGTGACAAGATACAAAGTTACCTTTTAAAAAACGACAACAGAGCGTTCTTGTGGATCCCGGAAGCAGTCTTCTGCTTCTAATGGGCAGGTCTTGCTGAGAATTATGTTGCCCCCCTCGCCCCCGCTGCCCAATACTGACCCTCTAGAGGGGGTGGGACAGACTATTTTGCACTCTGGGGCAGCCATGGGTCTCTTAGAGCACTCCTCTCTCTGCATGGTTTAATAATAGAGTCCATCTCATCCCCATTCAAAGCTGCAATTTAAGTTATCAAACTGAGCAGGAATCAAAGTGTCTGGTTGTGTGTTTAGCCCTGGCTGTTATCTGTTTCCACAGTGAAACCTGAGCTCTCATTTTTTTCAAGGTTGGAATGACAGCTAAATTGACTAGCTTAATTTGCTTTTTTAACACAGGAGCACATCTTTCGGTAAATGTCATACCTATGTATAAAGTTCCTATGAGTTGCACAGGCAGAAATCAGTACTTCATTGAGAGTCAAAGGGTTCTGAATAAACAAACTTTTAAGCCTGTGCCCACATCACAGCAGCTTCGCAGGCACCCCAGTTCCATATGTGTTCTCAGCAGGGCAACATTATTTTGCTGGAAATGCTGCCCACTTCTTCCTCAGCACTGCAACAAGAATCTGTATTTTTTTCCCCCGAAGTGGCGCATTTTCATCCACAGGATGGCAGTAGCAGTGCGCTGTTTGTACAAAGACGGACAGGTCACTGGGATTCCTGATTCAGGTGTTACACTGGTGTTGTTTCTTCGGGTGGCCGTGTGCCCCACTTTACGGATGAGAGCCCTCTTTGAAGGGACGCCAACTCCAATCTGGTTTAAACATTAAAAAATGGTGGGGGTGGAGAGCAGCCAGGGCCTTGAAGATGCCCATCAACGATTGCTACCTAAATAGCAGACTGAGTTGGCCGGCACACGCACCAACTGATCACAGTCTTCCCCATATGCTGAGATATACTCTATTTAAATTATAGCAATCATTTCTCAGTTTGCATCTATCTATATAAATAAGTATATGCAAATTTTATGACAATCTGTTTTCTCTGTCTTTTGCAATGTATGTAATGTATTTTCTAAGTTTTGGCAATGTATAAGTGACCATGCTACCCCTACTGCTATGCAGAATAAAAAGCATCAGAGCCTTAGTTATCTTAAGATCAGAAATGAAATGCCATAATGATATTGCTGCCTTCCTTGGGAATGGAACTCATGTGTTTGCTTAAAAAAAAAAAAGAGTCAGGTGGAGACTGGAAGCAGGAAAATGAATCTACTACCTATAACAACTGCTTGGTTTTGTTTGCTTCATGGTAAATCTGGCTTTGTAAACTATATTTCTGGTAGCTTTAGTGTTTTTTCTTTTTTCTAGTTCTTCAATGATTATCCCTGTTTTTATGCCCAATAGGCCTTCAAAGATGCATGCAGTTACTAATACACAAAACAATCTAAACAATTGAAACAACATCAAACAGTTGAAAGTGTTTTTAAGATATTAAGCCAATGATACTCTAGAACAAAACTCCATTATTATCTCCATGATAACTCCTAACTCTATGAAAATTTATTTCATCTCTACTGTTTCTATTGCACTCATGACACACAACACTTGCACAACAGGAAGCTTGCACTTCTAAAAATAATCCCAGAAACTATCAGGTATGCTTGTTTCTGGATTGGAAATAGGTAATTGGATCTCTGTTCTGTGAACAATGCTGACAAGGCCCAGTCTGCAGAAAGAGTTTTGCTTTGGTTTGGGTGACTTTCACACAAAAACCCTGGTGTGAAAATGGTAGGTTGTGTGAGCACATGGTCACAATAGGATACTATCCATTTTTTGCACAGAAGATTAAAAATTCAAGGGCCCTAGCAAAACTATCAATCTGGCATAGCTATTCCATGCAAATAGTTCATTTTTTGTTTAAAAAAATGAGCCTTCCATCTGGAATGGTAGAAGCCGAACCCATGTTTGCTGCCTCCATGAGAACTAGAGACAACAGTGTCTTTCAGAGGAGGGATTTTGATAAAGAGATACCCTGTATGGCAAAGGTAGCTAGAACAAAGTCTTTTGCCAGATCATTTAAACTCAGCTTTCCCCAACTGGCTGAAGTTTAGACATCAATTCCTATCACCCCTGGTCAGGATTGCTGGAAATTGTGGACCAAAAATATTTGGGGGTGCACCAAGTGGAGGAAATCCAATTTCAACCCACAGATGTGTGTTTGTTCATTAAAGAAGAAGGCAGTCCCTGCAACACATAACAATGAAGGACTTGATACTTTTGGTACTGAGGCAGGTAGGGTTGCTTGCAGCAGCACTGAGGCTGGCCATGGGAGATCCCCACTCCACATGAAGACCTGTGCTGGGAAGAGGTGTGGCGAACCGTGGTGAGCCCATGTGTGGTGGCATGCCCACAGCAAACGTAGTCTGTGCTCTGGCTCCAAGAAGAGGGAAAGTGAAAGAGTGTGAAACAGAGGCAAGACGATGCAGGAAGCACTCCTTAGCTGATTTGTGCATAATGACGAGCCACCATGTGTCCATTTCCCTGCAGGTTTTGACTGTTGTTGTTGTTGCATCAGCAGCCATTGCTTTGAAATTTTAAGTTGTAGTGAGATAATGCTGCACTTTGCCATTGTGTACAAACCTGGCCAGGGTGGTGTGGGCGATAAACCATCTACAAACCTAAAACAGGCCTAGAAGAGGCCGTGGGTACTGAGCAGTTTGTGAACCACCCCAACAACTCATGCTGGTTGGGTTCACATATAAGGGCAAGCTATGGCACATCCACATGATGGCCTGCCTTCTCAAGATGAAAAATGGCAATGTGTCCACACATGCCTTTGTCACCTAAAAACTATAAACTACCCAGGAGACCAACCAAACTCTTCCCACCCCAACAAAAACCTAGCATTAGTTTCATTTCATTTCATTTCAATTCTTCAATTTGTATGCCGCCCCATAGCCCATAGGGCTTACAATATTTAACTGTAAGTGATACAAAAATTAAAAACCTTAATACAGTAATATGATACATAATGCAATCCCTAATATCAATACAAAATACAATGAATAATATCAATAATATCAATATCAATAATAATAATAATGCCATAAGATCTAGTCAGTTGCATTTGGGCTCATTTCAGACCCCAGAGGAAAGTGTTTCAGGCAGGAAAAATGCAACATATGGAAAACCTTTGAAATGTCCCCCTTGTCTATATAAGAATGATTTTCACATATAACTATGTACAGGTAATTTCAGGTTTCATCCTGAAAACCTACATAACACTGCTTGATCCATTAACCTTTTATCTGTATAGCAATAGTTTGGCCTAGGAACGGTTAAAAAATCATTTCAAAGGTTTCTGTCAATGGATTTCAATTCTGTTTGCTGGAGGTTTTAACTATTTGGGAGTATTGTTTAGGATATAAATATATTCCATACAACTATTCCTATGGAGGTTTGGAGAACATTTGTGCTCCAGGAAAGTTTTGGTTTATACAAAAAGAAAACTTCAAAAGGCTGAAAGCTTAAATTTGGAGATGTTTTAGCCTAGGTACTTTGTGGCAATCTCCTACAAAGACAAGTCAGTAAGACAGAATGTGATCCATGGGGTATGCCAGTTACCCCACAATGCAGGATGAGGGATATACCAGCCTCTCTCCCATTTGATATATTCTTTCCAGTGTGTAGCTCTCTGCATACAAATGGAAACTAGAGATAATACTGTAGAAGAGGCAAATGGGAGGGGAAAGGGGGAGGGGGGAGGGAGAGAGAGAGAGAGAGATGCCCTCAAAGTGCAATACATGTAATTCTCCATTTTCCTTCTGTGCTTTCAAAAGGGGAACAAAAGGGTGTTTCTCTGCCTGGCTCTGTGTAGGCTCTTGAATGCTCAGCCATGCTCTAGCTGTGAATCTGCTGCAGTCCCAAGCCGGGAGGCACGTGGGGTGGACAGGAAGATTCAGAGAGTTGAACTCCAGGTGTAACTGTTGTACCCTAGCGACATAATTTCATGCCAAATGTACATTTTGTGAGCCACATTATTATTTTTAAAGCATATATATTCGTGTGGTAATGATGTTGCTGGCTGTGGATGAGAGATGGTGCAGCCCAACACATCTGGACCATAGCAGTTTGGGGAAGGTTGTGCTTCTTGTGACCCAATTTGAGATCAATAGGTCCCGATCCACTATGAATTGAAGACCAATGCGTTAGATCAGCCTTCCCAGACCCAGTGTGCTCCTGATGTGTTGGAGGCCAAAGCTCACCATCCTTATTTAGAAAGACCAACGTCCACTGGGCCCTGCTGCTTGGGGATTGTGATCCACGACAGCCGGAAGGCACGCAGTTGGAGAATGTTGCCCCAGGGTAGAGCAGAAAAACACAGTTTCTGCTTCTCCTGCCAAAATCACTAGGGGGAGCCAGAGAACCACAGTTTTTCTAGCATGGCAGCTCCCCCTCCCCATTTGTCAACTCCAGGTTTTCTTTCTATTGTATTCCCTCCCATTCCTTTGTAATATAAAGCACTAGCTGACCCCCCCCCCCCCACCCCCAGACCATGGCAGGCTGCAGCTGCTACTCTGTGGATTTAAGAGTGTTCAACAGCACTGGCTGGTGACCTTCTGCCAGAAATATCTGAGATGGTTGTCCTCAAGCTTCTGTCTCTATCTTGGTCTTGCTCGGGTGGAGAAGATAACAAGCTTAGAAACAATGTTTGGATTCTGGAATCAACCATTGGTTTTGTTGTTGTTCTTGTTGTTTTAGTTTCATTCCTCAGTTTCATTCCTTATCCAGGGACAAAACAGAGAGAAAGAGTGTAAAATGCTGCAGCCTGCATCCCACTTTGTTCTGCTATGGACCAGGAAGGAAAAGGCCAACGGCATGGCCCAGGGGCTGAAGCGAATCGGACCTTGAACCGTGGCCTTCCCATCAGGAGATCCCGGCGGTGATGAGGCCCAGTTCTCAGGGCCTTCTGCGTCTCCCTTTCAAGTGGGCTTGCTGCACTGGTGGTTACGGTTTGGAGGGCCTACAAGTAACTACCAAAGAAAGCCAAAGGGCGGCGTGCCTCATCGTGGAGCCACCACTGCTCCCAGCAAGTGGCCCCCGCCCCTTGACCCTGTGCTCTATGGCCACATCCCAGCCCAGGGCTGTCCAGTCTGGTGGAGACTTACAAGCCCCTGACCGCGGGAAAGCATTTTTCTGCATCCTACAGGCTTTCTTGCTCATTCTTTTTAAAAACCCTCTGGGGGGGAAAGTGAATTTGCAGAGCCAAGGAGGCAGCCTTGTTCCTGCCCCTGTTGCATATGGCTGCTTGCCTTCAGCCCTAAGCAAACCTGATTTTTATCTCCGACTCCACTCAAAGTTGGCTGCCTTCCCTTGCTAGATGCCTCCTACGCAGGCGAGGCTTGTAATTGTAAAACACAATCAGGGACAGAAGGAAGCTGGGTGGATGGTTTGCAAGCTTCGCTGCCTGAAAGATCCGGCTGAAATAGCTGCCGCAGCTGCAAAACTCCCCACAACAGGATCTATTTGGGCTGAGTGAGAAGGTGGCTGCTGGAGCTGGCCTCCCTTCAATTGTCCAGAAGTGGGGGAAGAAGACTCACCCAACAGGGTCCAAGCAAACCCCAAAGACATCTGAGCTGTTGTTCTGCTGTGCCCATTGGACCATGCTGCTGCTGTTGCATGTCTCTCCAACTCCCCCCCCCCCACACTTCTAGAAAGTTGAAGATAAAAGGCAATGATTCTTTCCGTGGGATGAATCTGTAGAAATCTTCAAAGCTTCCCATTTGGAAGGCAAAAAATGCTCTGTCCTGTGCCATGCTTCCACCTGAAAATTATGTGCTTAAATAGTGGAGGGAGGGCAAGATGCAGAACTGGAGCCAGGCGGTTTTGTGAGGCCCTCCTCCAAGCTGGTTTCCAGACAGACCTGCATGCCCAGCCTGTGACACACAAGCGGCTGGGCTGTATAGCGATGCACCCCATGCTTAAGGCAAAAATGATGGCTCAAAACAGTTTGAAAGGGGACCAGGCCAGTGAGACTTCCTCTTTCTGCTCTGGGTGCTTCCAGGCTGAGGGCTGCCAATCAAAAAGTATCCTGCAGCAATGCCATCCTTTTTATTTCAATGGATTTTCTGCAGGAAGAGAAAAGAACTGATTGGAAAACGCAGGAGGATTGGACATGGAGGAGGATGTTTGGAATCCCTGGAAAATTCCATGAAGGATGCTGGGCAGTTACACAATAAAAGCCACATCTGGAAGCCCCCGGTGTTTGCATCCTCCCTTTCTCGCAGATAAAAGTCAGTGTGTTGGACTGGGACTCGAGAGATCCCACTTTAAGATCTGGCACAGACTTGGAATCTCACTGGGTGACTTTGAGCCAGTAACTCACCCTTAGCCTAATCTATTTCACAGGTTTGTTGTGGGGATAAAATGGAGAGGAAAGTTATATAAGGTGCCTTTGATTCCTTGAAGGAAAACAAGCGGGGTATAAACATAATTTAAAAATAAATAATAAACATTTCAAGACAGTGCAACAGAGCATTCCAGTTACAGGGGGTCACTCCCAGATCCCAAAGTCTTATGTGCAGGTTTAGTGCTCTGGATGTCCTTTTTAATGCTTTGGACTGTGCATTTCTGAGCATTGTAATAACATAATTGTCTTTGGACCAGAGCAGTCCCTGGGAAGGGGGATTGCATGCATTTTGTGGCCCCATTGGCCAGTCAATAAAAGAACGCGACTCCTCCTCTTCCTCTTCTGGGACTCACTCAAGGGAGCTGGCACCTGCTTTTCAGCCAGTAGCATCCAGCCAGACTGCCTCACTGTGCACACTCTTTGGTACAAGGAAGCCTCGTATGTGCTGTTATTACCGTGGGGTTTGGTGAGGAGGAACAGAGAGAAGGGGAGCAGAGAATGAAATGGTGCTGAA
Organism: Varanus komodoensis; assembly: GCF_004798865.1. NCBI lineage: Eukaryota > Metazoa > Chordata > Lepidosauria > Squamata > Varanidae > Varanus > Varanus komodoensis. Next base: position 2,658,335 of record NW_025335798.1, read on the forward strand.
GAAAGCACAGGCTGGTCGGGCATCTGCCAAAAGCCTGAGCCCACACCCAGTGGGGGCCCGCTGGTCCGAGGCTGCTGGAACCACGCCTCCTCCTCCTCCTCCCAGCTGCACCCGGCTTGTTCAGCCTACTCCTCGCTGTGGCTCAGACCATGGCAGTGGTGAGAAGAAGGAACAGCAGTGCGCTCATCTAACAGATCCGTGACCAGATGCTGAGAAGGTTGTGGCAAGAGAGCAGATGCTGAGAAGGTTGTGGCAAGAGAGCATGTGTTAGGAACACACACACACACACACACACACCCCACGGGAGCCCTGGCCTGTGCGTTAGGCTGAGTGGGGTGGCTGTCACAGGAGCCGACTTGGGGTGTCATGGAAAGATAGCACGTTCTTCCTTGTGCTTCATTGCAGTGGTTGTTGCACTGGTCCTCCCAAGGAGAGGCATTTGTTGGATTTTCCGGAACAGATGCCAAATAGCTTAGCCAGCTTGGGCTCTATGCCTCTTGACTCAGAGTGCAGGTCAGGTGCCATCCGTTGCTCTGGCTGAAGCAGCAATCTGCCTTGCAGCATCTCTGGATGGAGAATACGGATGGGGGAGCACGGATGGGGGTGCTGCCAGGCGATGCATGCTCCAAGCCAGAGCAGGGAAGGAGAGTTAACCAGGAGGCAAGAAGATGCTGGGTTAAAAATGCTGAGGAGGCAAGATGCCCACTCATTGCAAATGTAACAGGATAACCTTCTTGGATTAATAAAAGCTAAAGAAGAATTGCCTTCAGTTATTGGACATATGAACCCCTGATGTCCAATGGCCAGATTTAAGCTGCGGTTTTCTGAGATGGTGTGACATTCTGCATCCTTTGAAATTTACTCTGAGCTTTTCTACACGATGTTGTTAATCTGTTGTATCTACTTTTGGTTTGTTGCAGAATTGAGAACTGAGCACTACACAGTGTTTCCCTCCCTGCTTTTCTGCTACAAAGCATCTAGGTGGCACAGTGATATAGCAGAATGGCACAATTACTAAAGTAGAAAAGGCAATTTCTTTTGCGATACTTAATACCACATTTTCCCTGCTCTAAAAAGCAACTAATCAACCAACTAACCAACCCACCAAAATAAACTAAAACAAAACAGCACTGTTTAAAAACAAAAGCAAAACTGGAGGGTCACATCATCTAAAGAACCTGTAAACAACCATAAGTATGGCATGATAAGTACATGTAAATACCTCAAGTAGAAAAGCTCCAGCTCATCCTACCATCCCATTAAGTATATTCCTGGCTGATTCCTACATTGCCTTGTTTTATTCCCTTACCCCTGGCACTGGCTCCTGTACTCTTTGCCACTCCTTTTTCTGTTTCATCCATTGAATCCGCTCCTGCGCATGCAGGCACCCGCACATGCGTGCACAGACTCTCTGTGTGCCTCCTTTCTCCAGGCCACTTCAAATCTTGCCCGAGTTTCATGGAATTGCAGAAGTTAGGGACTCAGGAGCCTCTTTCTTCCCTTTCAACAATTGTTTCTGGGGTCATGATCCACACCCTAAACTGTAACTGTTTCCTCTCTCCTGTGTTCTATGGCATGAGAAGATTAAGGTTAGACCTGGTTATTGTCTTCAGGTGATGGAAGGGCTGTGGCCTGCACTGGGGATTTGCACTGAGCATGCAGCTGGACTCACTGATGTCCAGGATCCTTTCAAACTTTATTGCCTGTGGTTTCTATGCCCACCCAAAGTAGTACATTTTGACTTGCATTTCCACCAGTCTGCCAGACTAATAATCCAAAAATTATATTGAGCAGTGACTGGCAGTGTTTCTTGATCAAATTATAAATTATCTAACACTTAAGAGATACAGCCTTCTTCCCCCACAGAACCTCCAAAAGGCAATTTAATTAGGTTTTGCAATCTCCATGTGTATTTAAATTCTATCTGCCAGTTGGTTGTATGCCAGGTTAATCCAATGATGTTTTAAAAAGTAAAGAAAAAGAGGCCCTTTGTGCATTTGACACAGGCTTCTGCAACATCCTTCCATCCCACCTCAAGCTCTCAGCTGCAACTTAAGAAAATAAAGCTGTAGGTTGCAGGAAGACAGATGGGGTTCTCTCAAGGAAGATATCGCTGGTGATATGATGGTCTTGTCTGATGGACAAGGCGCTCAAGTACATGGAGAAGCAGGGAGCCTCCTACAGGGAACTGTGCACAGGCTCTGGCTCAGCTATCAGACTCCCCCGCTCCTGCCCGCTACTGGCAGCTCATCTGCCTGCCTGGGCCGGCAGGACATGAAAGGGCCTCCCGCTCTCTCTCGATAAGCTCCCAGCTGCGGAGGCCCTGAGGTGCCTGGGCCCAGACCACGCCGCCCACACGGCTGCAGTTGGGGCCTCAGTGGTGGCTCCTGAAAAGGGAGATTATGCAGAGCCTCTCTGCTCCAAAGCATTTGTGACATATCACCTCGGGGTTGGGGATTACACCTCCTCCACCTGGCAGTGCATCAGACTGCCTCTTGCAGTGCGGCTGGGAGCGCGCTGGAAGGATTGTGCAAGTGTGAAACAATCTGCCAGTGTCAGCGGCTGTTAACCTGTGGGGCTAGCTAGCGACTTGAACTCGGGACCTTGCCTTAAAGTGGGAGGCGTTGCTTCCCTGCAGCTTTAGCTGAAGCCAGACTTTTTATGTCCATGTACAACAAGACAGTCCGTTTGTCTGCTTAGTTGTCGGGGCCAAGGGAAGCACATGCCTTCCCAGCCCAGCTGAGCTCACTCGTGGTCTTCCTGTAATCAGATAACGAGAGAGAAATAACATCTGCTGATGTCTAGAAGCATAACGGTTGTCTGAAGCAGCCTTCTGCAACCTGACAGCAGCCTCCGGATGTGCTGGTCTACCCATCCCATTACCCCCAGCCAACACAACCATCACTCATGATAACTGGGGGTGACGGGAGTTGTAGCTCAGCCCACCTGGGGGGCAGCATGTTGCAGGGAAGCTATCTTACAGCCATCATAGTCAGGACTCCATGTGGGACAATATTGCCAGAAAATACAGAAGGCTGCTTTGCATTTCCTGGGGCATTTTGCTTGCTGAGGCAGAACTGCAAATGGTACCTGCACTAACTAAAGGTGCCTAACACCCTTCCAGAGCAGCTAAGTCATTTTCACATCTTAGAAGTGCTAAAATAGAATTATGCATGGCATGGAGAAAGCAGAGGAGGAGTTATTTTTCTCCCTGTCCCATAATGCCAGAACCTGGTGTCATCCCATGAATCTGAATGGTGGGAGACTCAGGTTGAAGGAAGGAAATACATCCTCACATAGCACACAGCAAACTACGGAATTTGCTACCACAGAGTGGAGTGATGGCCACCAACTTGGACAGCTTTGAAAGAGGATTGGACACCTTCATGGAGGAGAAGGCTACCAATGGCTGCTAGTCCTGATAACTATATGCTGCCTCCAGTATCAGAGGCAGTGTTTCCATGTAGACCAATGGCTAGGAAACTTGAGCAGGAGGGGCCTGTTGCGTTCACATCCTGCTTGTGGGATCCTGTGGGCAGCCGGTTTGCCACTTCATGAACAGATCACTGGGCTAGATGGGGCCTTGGCCTGATCCAGCAGGGCTCTTCACTTGCATGGCCCACAGCTTTGTAGGTGGAAAACCTCATGAGACCTTCCCTGGTAGTAAAACAAAGCAGCAATAAGAAATCAAATAACTGGTCGGACACCCAAGTCCAGCTGTTGGAGCTGCTGCTACAGCCTACCTAACAGTGGGGCTGTCCCACTGCTATGAATATGACCAATGTACCTTGTGCCACAGGGTTTCCCTCATGCCAGCAACTGAGATGGTGCCATGGTATTATCAGAGCCAAGCAGCTGAGCCATGAATCAGAACACCCCTGCTATGGACTCACTAGGTGGCCTGGGACCAGCCACTCTTTGCTAAGCCCCTGGACTTGCCCCCTTCTTAGCTGCAATCTGGGGATAACAACACTTCCCAACCTTATGGATTTTCTGTAAGGATGACAGACTTTGTATGTGCATGGAGTGCTCTGAACAGGCTAGAATGTGCTTTATTAGTTTGAAGCCTGCTGGCTGGTTCTGATCTCAATCCTGGAGGGCACGGGGATGCAGGAAGAAGCTGCCATTAGCCCCAGGAATGGTGCTTAAATGACTGTGAGAGAACAAGGCGTCTTATGGAAACCATTATTAGAGCAGAAAAGATAAATGGTGGAATGTGGGTCATTATACAACTGTGTAGGTGATGCTTTTATTGATGCTAAGACGCAAACATGCATTTATCATGATCATCAGGACCATTGTGAGATATTTTGGTATCTGAGGAGGAAAATCCAAATGGGGTGCCCAGTGGTAGTCACATTTTTAAAAACACAATCAGCAACTGCTGATTCGCTGCCCTTTAATGGTTCCCAGATTCTGCCTCACCCTCCTTTACTGTATTCCAGTGTGGTGAGATGGAGGGGAGAGACGTGATGTGGATATTGGAGCTGTTCAGCCATGCTATTTCTCCTTGCTTCTCAGGAGAGGGTGGGGATCTCTTTCAGCCCAGGGGTGGGTTCAGCATCAGAGAAACTCTCAGGGGCCATGTTCTCTCAGGTGGGCGAGGCCCAAGCAAAAGGGATGGGGCCACACTGCAGAAAAACACAGGCCTTGTTTTGCTTACAGCTCACATTCTTAGGAGAGGCATTTCGACTGTTTCTCAGGGACAGCGCCGACTGCACAGAAGTCAAGAAACCGTCAGTTAATCAGTAGTCAGGAGAAAGGGGTGAAGCCTGGCAAATGGGGTGTGGCCATTGGGAAGTTATAGAGGGCTTAATTTCACCCTCAGGAGGGCAGAATTTGCCTCCGGGGCAGAATGTTCTGGAGCATTTGGGAATGGCCAGCGCTGTAATTGTCAGCTCTTACCACTCAGGGTGGTTGTTGCTTGGGCAGGGAACGCATATGGAGGCTGGGGTGGGGGTGGGGGTGGGATTTGATCTCCTCACACATCAACCACATACGTGGAAAATACATGCCAGGATTTGTGTGCTAACTGGTAAGAAGTACAACAAAGCACACAAGGGCTGTGAGGCCTAAGAAAGCCCAAAGAGGCCTTCTCTGAAGACAGACTTTCATAGGTCACGGTAGACCTGAGCAGGCTGGTTGCATGAAGGGTGTTTGTCCCTTTGCCAGGTAGCAGGTTGGGGTACTGCCAGCTGGAATAGGTAGTGGAAGATACAGAGATTCCCCCTACAGCTGCCTCCTCCCTGCAAGGCCAACAGCACGCAGCTCACGTGGTGCCTGAGGAACAAGCGCATCATTGGGCACCACAACTCTGGACGTGTGAAGGCTTGTTCATCTGATTGTGTGTGCGTGTTTAAAAGGCCTTGGCGTGAGCACAGTGGCTCGCTCACAGCCAACTGACTTCTAATTCATCCCTAGCTAACGGGGTCTGGCTGAGCTCTGCACCACTCAAGAACAGCAGGGTGGCCAGCCAACCCCTGGGGCTAGGAATGGTAAGGGGAGTCCAGGCCCAGAAACAGCCCCGCCTTCGCCAAACCGGCTCCCTCCCGATGTGCTGGACTGCGACTCTCCTTTCCCCACCGGCTATGCTGGCTGGGCAGGATGGGAGCTGCGGACCAACACTACGGGAGAGATGAACCGGCCAATTCCGGCAGTCCCCTGCTGCCGCTGGACGCGTGTGGCTGGGCAGGGCAGTTCTGGCCGCTTCCCTCGGCTCCGCCGGGTCCACATGCGGCCTCCACGCGGCAGTGGAAGGTCCGCGGTTGCTACCTTCTCCGCCGAGGCTTTTGTTATTCCAATCAGATCATCCCTTCCGCCCTGCCGTGAGGTCGCAACCCCGAGCTGATGACATCACAGTGCGCTGCCATGGAGACGACTGGGATGTCACAAACATGCCTCGATGACCTCACTGCAGGAGCTGAGCCCACCGGCACTCAATCACCAGCGGGCCTGGGTGATCAAGGCATCGAGGAGCCCTGGGAAAGTATGCGGCTGCTGAGCGGGCGGCTGTTTGACTTGGAGACAAACGAGCGTTCCCCGCAGCGGGATGGTCCATTTCCGTCCCTCCCTTGGTCCGCGGAGCGGTGGGGAAGGAGGGCGATCCTCTGTCAACACACAGCAGCGCCTCGGCAAGCCGGGCGGGGGCCGAGGCAGAGCGGCCAAGCAGAGCTGCCGGGAACGGCTCGGAGGCAGGCGCGGGGCTCCGCGCGGCCCACGCGGAAGGGAGCGCGCCGCGGGCGACAGGTGGCACTCGCCCCTGGAAGTCGCGCTGAGCCCCGCCGCCGAGCGCTGGGCTGCCGGGGAGCGCGGGGCTGCAGGCAGATGAAGCCGGCAAGAGCCGCCGGGCCGCTCCCCGGCGCAGGGCTCCAGGCTGCCTGGGCGCGCGGAGGAGCGGCAGGCAAGGAAGCGACTCCCGGGAAGTTTGTTTTCCGCAGCTGACAGATAAAGGAAGGACCTTTTCACACCGCTCTGAGTTAAAACTGCGGAATTCCCGTCCGTGAGATACGGTGATGGCCACCATAAAAGAGGAGTGGGCAAACTGAGGGAGGAGAAGGCTATCAGTGACTACTGGGCATGATGCCACCGCCAGTATCAGAGGCAGTAGCCTCGAGTATTCCAGATGCTGGAAAAGTCCTATCCTGCCTGTGGGCTCCCCACAGACCAGTGGTTGGCCATTGTGTGAACAGAATGCTGGACAAGATGGACCTTGCTGTGATCCAGCATGGCCCTTATTGCAGCGAAGATGATTCTCACCTTCACCCTCTTCTCATTTCCAAATCCCTAGGTGAAAAGTGAAAGTGTTATGACCTTTGAGGTTACTCATTACAAGTGTTTGGTATGTAGATTAAAAATGTCCTGGGATCAAGTGTCCATTTGTCCGGAAGCAGCATCTTCACTGATTTGGAACTCTGACTTGCAATAAGCTCGGATGCATAGACATTTATTGAGCTCAGTGGGGAGGAGAGTGATACAACTGAATTGTATTTCATGGGCACTTGGAGACTTCCTTTGGCCTTGTAAAGGCATGACATTGATATGGATTTTGAATATTTTCTTTTGGAATTCGTCTGCTATAGCTTTCTCCAACCTGGTACATTCCAGATGCATTACACTGCAACTCACCTCATCCCCAACCATGGCTGAACAGTGATGTTTGTTGTAGTTCAACCCAGCAAGAAGGTGCTACGTTGGGGAAGGTCCTTTATTAAGTCTTCCTTTGCCTCCAGCAGAAGCCCTTGCCTTGAAAATGGGGGTGGCGGGGGGTGGTGGCGGCCAGGAGATTCTTTGGGCAAATGAAGGCCCTTGCTCATTTTGGGATCCCTCTTTATTCTAGCATGGAGGCATTGTGCTTCACTCCTCATGCACCATACACAAGGCTGTACCATATGCACAAAATGATTGTGTGTTTGTGGGAGCACCGAAAGGGCCAAGTGCATTTCTGGGAGAGTAAGCACCCCAAGAAACAGGCAAGTTCCAGAATGGCAAGGTTTATACACCCTTAATGCTTCACTGAATAGCAACTATTCAGTCACTACTAAATGGACAAATATTTTCCTGAGTAGTCTCAGAACTGGCCAGGCGTACCTTTGCTCAGGTGAGGCTAGTGTGTCAAGGTGGCCATAGTCACACATGCCTTAGTTACCGCCCATTTGGACTACTGTAATGTGTGCTACATGGGGCTGCCTAGCAAAGGCACTCCTGGCTCAGAAATTTCACCTGGACCGGACTATTGATCTGGGCTCATTCCAGGGAGCACATGACCATCTTGTTGCAGCAACTTCACTTCACGGGCTACTGGTCTGTTTCCAGGCAAAATTCAAAGAACTTGTTATGACCTCTCAAGTCCGATACTGCTTGGGGGCTGCCTGAAAGACTGCCTGCTCCTGTATGAGCCTGCGTGGCATGCAAGAACTTCTGGAGAGGCCTGTCTGTCGAGACCACTGCCTTCAAAGACGTGCCCAGTAGTGACCTCAGAGAGGACCTTTCAGAGGCCTTTGCAGGGAACTTTTCTGAGGACATTTTCAGGGGCTGTGGGACTCCCAGTGGCTCAGCTGGTCCTTCGCCACTCACGCTCTTCACTGGCAGGCAAAGGCTGTTTGAGTCAAGGAGTGGCTCATGTGTGGGTTGGATGCTGCTTATTCCTATTCTTACTTTGTAACTGTATTTGATATACCTTGATTTAATATGTCATTTTAATTGATTTTACTTGTGCCTGTAAACCAGCCTAGGTGCCTTTTTTGGTAGAAAGCTGGGATATAAATCAAGTAAATAATGTATTTAGCACCCAAAATAGGATTCAAGGCATGTTTATACCATGCATTATTCCATGATCTCTTAAATGCAAAGAGCCAAAGGTTCCACCTCAAAGTATACACTTTTATCCAATTATTTTATTATTTCACTCTAATATCAACTGATGCTAACACAAAGGCATTCTGGGCATGTGAAAAATGCTTTTCCTTCAAGTAACCATGGGAGTCTAGTGGGGGGGGGGAGCCCTTGCTCCTCTCAGCCCCTTCCAGGACTGCCTATGCTGTATGCATGTCCAGATTCACAGTTTAGGATGACAGAGCTAAAGAAAAGTTTGGGATTTGCCACAGGCTATACGGACAGGACAACCTGTAGATAAGCGCACATAAAACACTAATTGGCTCCACCTGTAAGAAGTCACAAACTTGAACCCCACTGTTCTGTAACAACCTGCAAAGATGTTTAAAATGTGGATAAAGTGGAAAGCTATTTCAATAGGGCCACAGAATTGTGGGCAAGGATTAAAATGGAGACATGAGTGCAGCGGTGCACTCATGACAGGACATAAGGGCAGAAGCCCAGGCCCCACTCTGTAGACCAAGCAGGAGGGGGAACAGGAGCAAACTAGTCTGGAGAACCACATTTTAAAGAGTCAGGCCATTAAGTGTAAATTGACTAGTACATCTCTGTAAGGGATGCCAGAGGTCATGGGAATGCTCTATTCATGTATACGTATGTGATGTGTGAGAGAATGAGAACAAGAAGACTTGTAATACATTTGAAAGGCTCTTATGGCTAGGACGGGAGAGAGATGGTTTCTTTTGGAAAGCAATTGGAAGATTCCATGGCGGGGGGAGGAATATATTGGACTGGCATCCAATGTTCATGGCATTTTTAAAAGGCTGGGTGGGTGGTTAAACTGAAGCTCAGATATCTTGCCAGAACTACATCATCACATGCATGGGTGGATCCTTGGAGCAATAAGCACCAGCTGAGCTGCTTTTCTAACTTGTGACAGGCAGAATATCAGAGATAACGCCTGCCCTGTTTTTAGAAACAGGTAGCAGAGACCTGAAGCCATCTCCCTCCTTCCTAGCACTTGAACAGAGGAACCCAAGAAGCTGCCTTGTACTGAGTTGGGTCCTTGGGTCCACATAGCCCTGCACTGTCACTACTGACTGCCAGCCGCTCTTCAGGGTTCCAGGCAGGAGTGTTCCCAGTTCTACTTGGGGACGCGAGGAACATCTCCTTTCTCTAGGTATTTTGGTGCCCTAGGCAAGATGGTGTTTTGGCATCCTGGTAGGCATGCCTCCATTACCAACTCCCCTTCTCTGCCTACCGTACCCAAGCTACATCCCTCTCTTCTACCCCCATCCAGTCACAGCTGGGACCACTATCCCCTCTCCCTGATCCAGCCTCTTCTCCAGCCACCAGCCGCCTCCATCACTTTATTCTCCGACTTCCCCCTCCATTCCACATTTGGAAGAGTCCCACCATAAAGTGGGGCATTCTGGATGAGGTGGCCCCAGATATTACTTGTGCCATGGCAACACAGATGATCTCTCTGGCCACCTCGCACAGAATGCCTTCTTTTAAGAAAGAAGCCATCAAACATGGCATTTCAGCCTGATCGGTTCTCTGATGAGCTCTGTTGGCTGCTTTGTGGGGCCCCTGCATCTCCCCCAGGAAGCCCATCTGCTCTCTTGCTGTGGGAAACTCTTCAGAGTAAGAAATTGGGGGATATCTTGCTCTCTGGGCAGCATGGATGGGTTGGTGGCAGGCATGCGGGAAGTTGCCAGAGTGCCATTGCTATCTCTGGATTTGGTTTGGCCACCCCAAGATTTTGGCACCCAGACCAGTCATCCTGTCCACCCCCTGATGAAGCAGGCTTGACCCGGATTTGACTTGTCTGTGTGCAAAGTGTGTGTTTTACCACTGAACTGCAGCCCCTCCCTGCTCTGGTTTGCCCTTTGAAACCGACTGGCAGTAGATTCAGGACAGATGCAAGGAAACTCTTCTTCACAAAATGCACAGCTAATTTACAAAGTTCACTTCTTCAAAATGCTGTGACCATGGGCTTAGATGGAATTAAGAGGGGATTCAACCAGGGGTGAGAACATAGATTGAAGTCTATGGGTGGATAATTTGGGGGATTTGCAGTGCTTCCCTTTCCCAGTTATTTAAGGAGCACAATAAAATTGCCAGATTTTTTTTTTTTTTGATCTCATGCTCCTGCTATTTGCTTATCTCCTAGCTTATCTCAGTGATCCTTGCCATTTACAACATGAGTACTAATTGGCCTGCTGTGATTCAAATGTAGATTTGTACTTGTACATGCACATGCAAGCTCCTTCCCTGAATGGCTCTTGGGATGCAGTAGGTCACAGGCTCTGCCCCAGAGCCTCCATTTGGCACCTGGTCCTGATTGGTGGGCCTAGTAAAAAGGAAAGCAGAGCCTGTGAAATCTACAGTCTGCCCACCCAACATCAAATTTACAGAGAATGTGTCTGGCAGTGGCCATTGCCCATAATGCCTAAATAGAACCTCCATGTCCAGAGGCAGTGTATCAGAAAATATCACTTGCAGAGGAAGCAAACAGTGGAGGAAGTGCTTCCTGCTCGCTGTGAACGTCTCAGAAGCATGACTGCCTACTAACATGGGGCAGTTGGGGGGGGGGGGGAGGAAGAGATTAAAAAATGCTGTTCTAAAAGGACTTTTAGTCTTATTCAGGAGGGCAGCTGTACTGTCCCTTTGCAATTCCCCTTAGTGGGTAAGCCAGGTTTTTTCTCCAAGGGTGATGCAAAAACATGAAAACTCTTTTGACAGCAGAGTTTAAATACCTGCAGAGCAGTAGCTGATTTCTTCCAAGAGTACTGTGCCTGGTACTCTTGCTTCTTAATCCCAAATGTGTTGAGTGTGTGCATTTATCAGAAGAGGTGCTCACCCACTATGGCACTTCCCTCCAAGGGCAGAATTGTAACCTGCCAATACCCTACCCACACATTTATGCATTTATCATAATGTAATCTGCTATAGCATCAGAAAGAACCTGGGTTTGTGAGCCCTGGTTCAAAGACTTTTGCTCTGGCTCAAATGAGGCCCCACTGTAGGGACAGAGGAATGTCTGAATGATGCGGTTCGATGTGAGAAGGTCTTATTGAGTAAGACAGTTTGTGGACTGCCTTCCCCAAGCAAGCTCATCTGGCACCCTCAGATACTTTTGGAGACAAGTCAGTGCATATGACTCCAGTTCTCCGTCAGCTTCACTGGCTCCCCATTGAAGTCTGGGCCCAATTCAAGGTGTTGGTTATGACCTATAAAGCCCTAAACGGCTTGGGTCCTGGCTACCTGAACGAGTGCTTGCGTCCATATATGCCCGCCCGCCCCCTGAGATCTGCGGGAGAGGCCCTTCTTCGGGAACCCTCTGTGAAGGAAATTAAGAGGGTGAGTACTCGGAGGAGGGCTTTCTCTGCGGTGGCGCCCAATTTATAGAATGCGCTCCCCAGAGAGGTCCACCTGGCATCTTCGTTATTTGTTTTTCGGCGCCAGGCGAAGACCTTTTTCTTCAAACGTTATTTTAATTGTTAATACTATTTATTTTATTCTTTGGCCAGAGCGACTTAAATTATACTGTTTTATATTGTGTTTATTTATTTATGATTGTGAGCTGCCCCGAGGCTTCGGCGAAGGGGGTGGCATAGAAGTTCTCTAAATAAATAAATATGTCTTATTGAACTTAAGGTCTTTTTATTTTATTTATTTATTTATTTATTAAAACATTTTTATGCCGCCCCATTCGCCGAAGCCTCGGGGCGGCTTACAACAATAAATAAAAGTAATTATAATATAAATTACAATAAATATAAACATTAAAAATCCAAAAAATACAATATAAAATAAACCGCCCTGGCCAGATAAGATCAAACAATACTAACAGTTAAAATGCCACTTAAATAAAAAGGTCTTCGCCTGGCGCCGAAAAGCAATTAATGACGGCGCCAGGCGGACCTCTCTGGGGAGCGCATTCCATAACTTAGGCGCCACCGCTGAGAAAGCCCTCCTCCGAGTACCCACCCTCCTAATTTCTTGCACGGAGGTTTTCATTAATGCATTGATTTTTAACCTGTTTTCTTTGAGACCCTCCCTGAGAACTTTTTGCTATAGGGAGGCTTATAGATAAATTAACCAACCAACTAACCAACCAATGAGTTTTAAAATAACACGAAAAGATGCCACAGGACTGGAAGCAGGGCAGCAGAGCAGCGTCAGGAAGTGAGGAAAGAACAGTCTTTGTGGCACCTCTGGGGAAGTTGAAGTTGGGTTTCCTAGGATAGGCTGATGAAGGAAGAGTAAAAGTCCACCTCTCCCTCTCTCACACACACACCGTTTTCTTGGCCATCCACTTGTTTCAACCCAGTGGCATTTCCCGCTGTCCCAACCCTACCGTAGGCTGGCTGGGGCCGTTATGCCTCCAAAAAAAAGAGTCGCTGCGAGGCCACGCCCACGCCCGACGCGGCCCGCCCCCTGGCTCTGATGTCGAGGGGTGCGCGACTGGCCCTCTCTCTCGCTGCTGCGCCGGTGACTTTCCTGCCCCGCCGGGAAGAGCCGAGCTCTGGTATGCCCGCACGGTTCTGCTCCCCGGACTGTGCCTTGCCGAGTGCCTCCGGGCCTGCTCGGATGGCCTTGGGCGAGCCGCCATCCCTCGGCGTCAGTCAGCGCCCTCTTCTGGCCAGTCACTCAGCCCGCGAACCGGCTGCAGCGGCCGCTCCGTGAGGTAGCGACGGCGCAGGAATGCTGCCACTAAAGCGCTGGCGTTAGCCAAAAGCGACACGGAAACCAACCGATGCAGCAACAAAACTGTGTTTCGGATCGCGGGCGGAGGCTCCTAGGCGGCCTGGGATGCCCAGCCTGGGGTCCCGGAGTGTGTCTGGATGTATTTCGGACTGCAAAGAAAGCATTTCTTGAGCCTGTCCGCCGGCTGCCCGCGCCCCCTCCTTTCCAGCCCGACGCAGCAGCGATGATGAATGGGGATTTGCCGTCGGACGCACCTGCTGCTGCGTCCAACAGAGTTTCGTTTTCTTCCTGCTTTGAACTCCCCGGGACAAGGGGCATCAAAGGGATTTTTGGGCGGTTAGGAAATCAGATAAAGGGGTTTCACCTGCCCCGCTGGCCCCTTGCTAAAACGGGAGGGGGCGTGGCGCAGAGGAGGCATGGGGGGGGGCAAAGGATACCCGCTCCCCCAGACCGGGCCTAAATGGTGACTGTTTGCTTGGAAGAGCCCGGGATGAGTGAGAGGGTTTTAGGATTTACAGTTTTTGGAAGCTGCATTTATAGCCCTCCTGCCTGCCAACATCAAGGTGGCAAGTCTTGCCCTTCAGCAAACATGTAGGCATAAGAGTAACCCTTCCTCATCCCCAGAGATCTTTTTATTGGGGGTTCCCTGACCCTGCCTGTAAAAGTGGAGGGAGGACTGTACAGCTAGAACAGCCTGTCCCAGAAACAGCAGCGGGAATCAAGGAGTGGAAAACATGGTCAGACAATATTTGCAGGAATGTGCATGTGTTGAGGATGGCGTTGTGAAAATTTTCAGTGGGACAGATTTTTCAAAAGTCTTTCTGTGGAGCACTTTAAACAGAAAAAGGAAAACAACAACACTGCTGAGTACTAAAATTTTTGTAGCCAGGAAGGGTTTCATATGACTCATTTTATATATATATATATATATAAGGAGAGAGAGAGAGAGAGAGAGAGAGAGAGAGAGAGGGAGAGAGGGAGAGGTTTACCATGCGTTTTATGCCAGCCCAGGCGGGAAAGCTTCAAAGAAGACAAATGCTGATAGTTGATTGATACATCTGTACAAACTGCATACTGGGATTAAGTGTTCTTGAACCTGGGAGACTTGAATTCATGTGCCAGCTCATTCAGCAGGCTTGGTTTGGGCAAACAAGTGTGTTTAGGTTTAGGCTTTTCCCATGTTTCTGTAAAATGGGAACAGAGATGCCCCACCTTGCAGGCAATGACAGTGGAGAATGGAGAAAGAATTCCCAATCATATTTCTTCTACGAAGTTCCTGAGTTCACAGGACTACTGTATTTACTGTTTACTCCCAAGTAAGTGCATAGGAATATGTAAGCCTTACAGTATGATGCTATATATATATATATATATATATATATATGTTTTCTCATAAGTTCTGCCATGTTCAGCAAGACCTAATTGCAGGTAAATGTGCTTTGGACTTCAGCCCCCATTGGAGTATCTGTGTATCTAATGGAGGGAAGTGGCTGGTGTGTTACGTGCCCAGAAACAGTCAAATAAGGGAGCAATAATGTACATGGTCTCAGAGTCAAAGTAAATGCACAGTCTCATAGATGCTGAACTGGAACCCCCACTCATGAATGTATCTGTTGTTTTTCAAAGCTTCAACTTTGCTGAAGATAATATTGTGAATAAGGGAGGGGGAGAGATCCTATGAAAGATCTTCTTTATGTTTTTAATAGTAACAGTTTTATTATTGTTATGATAAGTAACAGCATTTGGGATTTCTAGTGTACTCACAAAGCTTCACATATATTCAGTAATCTTCCAAACAACAAATTAACTAGGCAATTGTTATTCCTGTATTACAGATGGAAGGCTGGAGCTTGTCCATGGCTGCAGAGAGTGCAAGAAACTCTGTAGAGGTTTGCTCATGCAGTGATTTTGGAGAAATGTGGCTCATTGCACATGCTTTTGACTACTATGCTGCACTAGTTCACCTGCACTTTCTTTATAACAGTTAGAAAGGTGTGATGTTTTGAGAAGATCGACTCCCACCTGTATAGTCTGGGCACTGCTGTCGCACATCATGCCTAGCAGGTATGGCCTAGCTGTATTTCGGAAATGGGAATCGCCTGAACTTGCTGGACTGACTGCCTTGGGGCTGGGAAAATTCCCTCTGAGGGATACAGTGGCCAGCTAGACTGGCCGTGACAGGAGCTACCTGCATGATGGTGGAAAGCTGTTTGTGTGGCTTGAGAGACAGAACAGACTGCCAATAAGAACACTTCTGGGGTTGGGGTTGGTTTTCTCAAGGGTTTGAGTGCTGGACACGTCTAAACTAAAGGCTTTGCAGTGTGACAAAACCAATGGGTAGGGACCCTATCTCTTCTAAGTTCTGTACACCACCAAACCTACTCTATTAAGTCTTGGTTAACAGAATAGAACAGGGTCTTCTTTTAGCAGGTGAGGAACAGCACGACTGTGCAAAGGCAACTTAGCCTCTGAACAGTGCATTTCCTCAGGTGTGAGTGCCTGTGTATTTCTGTGGTAGGGGCAGCATTACCCAGAGTTACGTGAAAAGACACACTGCACTCGCTCAGAGTTCCACTTAATCCTAATGTCCCATGGTCCTAAGATTTCAAAATAAGGCTCAAGAGCTAGACTTGGCTGTTTCCAGGGTTTCAGCGGAAGACTTTGGGATGAGGTCGACAAGGAAGAAGCCAAATGGAGTCCTTGCTTCAAGTACGAAAGAAACTGAGACCTCTAAAAAAGTGGGGCATCTGTGGACAATATATCTGTGAAAATGCGGGGCATCGAAGGACCATTGGGGCACAGCTTGGTGTAGGAAAAGCAGCTGGACAATGTACCACCAGCACCATCACCAGCAGGGCCTGCTCTCGCCGTTGGGCAGCAAGGAATCCCAGAGAAGATGCAGGAGCCGTGCTGGTGGCGTCGCCACTTGGCCAGCGTAAGGGAAGAGGCAGCGGAGCCTCGGCTGGCAGCGGCGCCCCTGGCTGGCCAGGTGTGGAGGGCCGGTGTGCCAGGCTGCAGGTCCGCGCGGGGGGCTGACGCGGGGGGGGGGCGCCTTTTCGCGGGGCTGGCTCCTTCGGAGAGAGTCCCCTGCAGCCCTCCCCGCCCCTTCCCCCGCCTCCCAGACTCGGTCCTTCTGTCCGGGCTGCCGGAGGGAGATGGCAATCGCGGTGCGCTCGGAATGCGCCGCTTGGCACTCACTCAGCCCCCGCTCCCCCCTCACTCCCGCTCTGTCTTTCGCCGTCCCCTCCCCGCGCTCCGCTTTGCCTGTCAGGGGGAAGCAGCCTCGTCCGTCCGTCCCTCCCTCCCTCCCTGCCTGCCTGGCTCTCCTCCTCCGCCCGGGACAGGGCTCTGGAGCAGCAGCCGCTCGCCTAGCCCCGCGAGTGGCTCGGCACTCCCGCTGTGCCCGGCGCACTCCGGCTCGCTCGCTCCGCGCCTCCGAAGGCGCACGCTGCGCCGCGCTGGAGAAGGGGCCGGCGCCGCAACCGCCGGCGATCTTCCAGCCCCCGCCGCCGCCGCCGCCGCCCCCACTCTAGGATGTTGCCCCCGTCGCGGACGCAGCTGGGGCTTTTCTTCATCCTGCTCTGCCCGGCCAACATCATCGGGCTGTGGTGGTGAGTAGCTGAAGCAGTGCCCCCGGGGGGTCCCGAGAAGGGGCTCTCCAAAGGGGAGGAAGAAGCCGGAGCAGGCAGGGGAGGGCTGCCTGCTCTCCGGGCTACTTCACACTTGGGGCCAGGGAGCCCTCGAGAAGAGCCACGCCGGGGCAGCGGCCAGGCTGAGGTTTCCGAGGCGAGAGAGCGTTCTTCTGGGAGGTCGGGGGGCGGGGAAGAGCGGCTGTCCCGCGGAGCGGGGCTATCCTGAAAGAGGTTTCAGAAATGCGAGGCGACCGCGGTCTTTGGCCAGAAGCTAGCGCCGGGTGTACAGTCTTCAAGTGCTTCCAGCCGGCCTGGAAGGAAGGGAGGCCGTATGGAAGGTAGTCGAGAACCCCGAGGAAAAGACACTGTCCCGGCTTCAGAGATGCCCTGGGAAGCAGATTTTCCGCACCCTCTAATTCAACAGGGTGCTCTGGAATAGTGCCCCGGGCTATATAGACTTTATAGCGCCAGGGCATATACCCTCTTTCAGACCCCCGTTGGTTATCCTCAACACTGCACATGCGCGCGCGTTCCTGGAGACCCCCCAAGTCCCAGGAGAGAGTTCCCTCAAAGACACCCCCGTTCTCGAGATCTCCCGCATAGAAGAGTAATCCCAACGGAATGGACTTCCTCACGCCCAACGTGCATACATCTCCTCATTCCAAGGGCACAGCCGCCCCATAGGACGGTCTCATACAGTCCCCGCTCCTTGGAGACCCACAGAAAAGCTCTTCAACTTCAGAGCGCCCCCTCCTCTCTTTTCGCAATCTGATTCTCCTGTCTCCCCGCCCCGTCCAAGCCCTCGGGGATCTTAAGGTAAACGCGAGTCACTCCTGTTGGGATGGGGAGCCGTCGCCAAGCGAGCGCTGAGCTGTCCTCGGGCTACATTCCTACATAAGGCCAAGGGAAGGAGGCGGCGGCGGAGGGGGGGGGGGGGCTCGACCGACCCCTTGTCGAACAGCCTCCGGATCTCTGGAGATGCAGGCAGGGGGCACCTTGCCTTGCCTTCCCTCCAGTAAGTCAACTTTAATTAAAAAAAGACAGTGTGTAAGGAAAAGGCGAGGTGATTCCGATAACACCCCCCCTTCTGCACCTCTTGTCGTGGGGCCTTCATCAAAGAGTGCGGGGGAGACAAGCCACGGAGAAAGAAAGAGAAGGAGGGGAAGGGGGGGTTCATTACACCAACCAGCTCATAGCTGGGACCCAGCCTCGGAAAAGCCCAGGTATCTGTCGAAACATGACCTATTTAAATCTATTAAGAATTTCACCCAACCTGTCCTGATCCCTTTTTAAGTGCTTTCCAGCCTAGCTTCCTTCCCTGCAACCAGGGACATAATTCATTAGCTAAGGTGATTCATCTCCAAGTTGTCACACTTGCCTGACCTCCCAAATCAAGCTCTGGATAACCCTTTCCCTGCCTCCTTGCCCCTCTTCCCTGGAGGGGATTCCTCTCCTCCACAACCCACCTGCTTGTTGTCCCAGCCAGTTTGAGAGAAAACAAGCCCCCCTCCACACCACTGCCCCGTGCCTTCCCCAGCAGCAAGGGCTTGGTGAGTGTTGGCTTCACGTATTTTATTTAAGGGCTCTTGGGCAAGGCCTTCCCACCACCATGATCACCAGCGGCTCTCACACCTCCTCCTCCTCTTGTTCCTTTGACAGGCAGGGAGCCAGAGAGCAAACAGCACCTCCAGCTCCTCCATCTTAGCACCATGGCTGTCTGAGCCAGCGCAATGGGCAGGTGAACCAGCACGTTGCAATGAGCAGGAGGGGCAAGTTCAAGGGACTCTGGGCCTTGGCTAGTACAAGGGCCCTAGACAGGTGCCTGGCCACATCCCTACCCTTGGTATTGGCCCTGTCCTGAGGGACTACAACTTGAAGGCTTTAAAATGGGGAGGAAGGCATATGTTTTGCCAATGAACACATTGCCTCGCCAAGCTTTCCAAAGAAATCCACAGTCATTGTCTGGGTGGAGAGTCCAAGACAGATGTTAACTCCTTAGTGGTACTGATGGTAGGGACAACCTCCATGCCTCCCTGCATGTGTCTTAATGGTTCCAGGAGATCAAGACTGGATTTTTTCATGCACTTGCGAACATAGGGCTGATTCACAAGTGCAGGTTCATAATGATCCAGTACTTGGTGACTGAAGGGTTAACTAACTGACTCCACCAAAAAACCATGGTGTTTGAAATAAGGCCATGTCATAGGAATGTTCTATTTATCCTTTTTTCCCCTCTGGGGGCCTCTTCATACATGCAAATTACAGTAGACACTGTAATCACCGAGTGCAGAGCGTGCAGGTGCTGCTGACCCTGCCTACCTAATGTTTTATTTGCTGCCCCACCAAACAAACAGGATCCGTTCCGCGTGTGGGAGAAGGCATGTTTACTGATGCCAGCTGCATCCCACCAAGAGCAGCCAGCAGCTTCTTTTCCTGGGAAAGCATGGTTATCTGAAATGGTAGGGAGGAATCTACATGTGCGCAGAGACGTCACAGCTGACTTTTGTGCAGCGGTAGGCTGTGTGGAGGAACCCGGGAGTCATCTCCAGGCTTCAAGCCTCAGCGTTGGCAGATGGTCCCTCACTTGGACCTAGGACTGAAGGCCAGATGAGCCTTCACAGTACATAAGGCTGGACGCCCAGTTTATGCCTCCTGCTCCCAGACATATATACCTTGCTTGGGCTCCTGCAGCAAGACAACTTGTTTTCCAAATAAAAAAATAAATGTTTAGTAATAAGTGATGGGTGGCTTTTGTGCGGAGAGAGAGAGAGTGTGTGTGTGGCGGGGGCAGAAATTGAATGCAAAACCTATAGATAAAGTGGGCCAGCTTGGGGTGACTTCTGGGGTTTTCCATGGCCACACCTCTTTTCACCTGACCACCATTTGGTGGTTTCCTGGGTTTTGCAGCTTTTACCCTTTCCAAAAGATCTAAATATCTATCCTAAAGATTAGTTACTGGCAATGGCAGCTTTAAGGTAAACTATGTTGGTGGTTTTGATGTTTTGGGCCTATCTCATTTGCCTTCAGCTGCACCTACTTCTGGAATGCATCCCTTCAAGCATCTCCAAAAAGAATTTGGTCCTTGGGCTGAAAGAGGTCCAGCGTCCCTGACACAGAGAATCAAGTGCAGTGGGATCCCTTCCGGTTAAGGACCCTAAAGCAATACACCATGCAGAAGTTGAGGGGAGGCATGTCTTCATTTGGCTTGATACTGTGATAGCACGTGCTTTTGCTTGCCATCTCCATGGTGGGGACACGACTACTAGTATTTTATGCTATTTTATTTCTATTCTGCCCAGTAGCCAGAGTTCTTAGGGTGGTTCACAAACATGACAAAATATACAAAAAATGAAATACAAGATGTTTAAAAAAGCATTTAAATAGCTAAAACAGTTACAATGAAAGGCTAGGACCTGATAAAGCAACTAGCATTACAATCCCATGAGATGCCATCAAATGCCTGGAAACGGAGAACAATCTTAGATGGAGGAGCGTACTCATCCTCGGTGGGAAGGGCATTCCACAGCTGGGGGGCTGCCACTGAAAAGGGCTTTGGAGGAGGAACCTGTAGGAAAGCCTCGGACCACAGGGTCTGGGTGGGTTTGTACTGGGGGACTACAAGTCAGTAATCTGACTGGGATTGCACTCCAAAGCCATAAGTCAAAACCAGCACCTTGAATCAAGCTCTGAAATGTACAGGAAGCCAGTGCAAGCAGGCCAGAATGGGTGGTAAGTGTGATTGCTCCCTCTACTTGCTTTTCCTCTTCTTGATCAGGTCAGGCACAAATTTTTCTGGCTGAAGTGCTTTCGTTCTTCTTACAATGTCGCACTCCTGGCTACTCCAGACAGCGAACTCTCTCTCTGCGAGGGCAGGCTCAAGCCATTGTGCTGCCTGCTGGGGAAGGGCCAAGGGGCGCCACCCTCCACCTCTGTAAGCGACACGGGAATAGAAGACACAGGGCTGCTTTCACTAAAATAAGCCAGGCAGCACATGTGCTCTTTGCTGCTGCTGCATTTATTGGTTTGTTTGTTTATTACCTTCACATCCCTCTTCTTTCTTCTTTTTGGGAGGAATCCAAGCCAATTTACACAATCATCTTCCTTTCCATTTTTTTCCCTATGATGAAGGTAAGGCTGAGAACAAGCAATTAGCCTAAAGTCAGCAAGTTTCATGAATGAGTGGGGGTGTGAACCCAGGTCGCTGGAGTCTCAGTCCAGCACTCTAACCACTGCACCACACTGGCTGTCTTGTGTGGACCCTGTTCATTTCAGTGGCACCTAAACAGTGCAGCATCTGAGAGGTCCTGCTGCCTCGTCAGCAAGGCCAGTGCCAGGAGCTGGCACGGTTGGCGCCTGCTGAACCTCACACCCCAACAAAGGCCCAGCTCCTGGAGCTGCACGCTTCTGCTGCTCCTTGCTTGTTCACCATCCCTCTCCAAGCATGGAAATCGTGAGAAGAGTAAGGGAAGGGGTGGCAAGAGACTCCACTGCCATGTGTGCTCTCTCTCTGCTGATCTTTATGGCGCTACCCAGTGCCTGCTCCAGATGGCTGGCTGAACTGCCGCCAAAATGATGCCTTTTCCCAGGCTGACTAATATTAAACCACACAAACAAACAAACAAACAAACAAACTGGTGATTTATCAATGCTAATTATAAAGACACAATTTAAAAATGGTTGCTCCATTATTCAGACAGCAGTTCCCACTTTCACCTCTTCCTGCCCCTACTTTCATGGTGCTGCTTGAAACAAGGGGGAAGGTTTGCAGCTCAGTGGTAGAGGCATGGCTCAGGTTTGATCGCTACATGGATCCCCAGCGTCTCCAGACAGGGTTGGAAAAAATCCTGCCTGAATTCCTGGGGAGATGCTGCCAGTCAGTGTTAACAGCACTGGGCTAAGTCAGCTGTCTGTGTTCCTATGCAGGGCATGTTATTAACTCCCCTCCCTCCGGACATATGCAGCAGCGCTCCTTGGCAGCATGGACACAAGCATCAGGGTAAGGGGCAGTTCAGCTGGCACCTACAAAAGCCCTTTGGGCCCAAGCAGCCCCATCCCCACTTTGGCTTTTAGAGCAGTGGCCATCTTGTGAGAAGCAAGTCTTCTGGAAGCTTGGAGGAGGCTCGGACCGTTGTTTTCTTGACTTAGGCTGGATCACTGCAGAAAAAGTGCAGAGCACTCCTGCTGAGGGAGATTTGTGAATGGGGTTTACATTTAATCCACACCAGGAAGATCACGCTGGGTTTTCGCTTTTGGCATGGAAATGTCCTTACCAAGAAATGGGCTGGGCTGCTATGTGCCTGCATGCTCCATGTATGCCAGAACTAGGCATATTAACTCCCTGAAGCTAATTCTTTTCCTTGTGAGTGGCCAGCTGGGAATTTTGCTGCAGTTTCTAAACAGGTTTTCATGCTTGTAGTTCCTGCTTTTTCATTGTTCTAAAATTCCAAACTCTTGCTGTGCTAACACACTCCAGAGCACTGCCTTTGATGTAGCTGGTTCTAGGGTCTAGTTGGTGGTGGTTTGTAGAACATTTGGCAGCTCCAGAGAATGGAGAGACGATTGGGCAGTTACCTACAGCAAGGGTGCTAGAGACCCAGAGCTGGAATTTGAGCAGGGATGCTCAGGATGAAAGCAGCTGAAATCTTGGCGGGCAAGAGAGGGCTGGAGACTCATCTGGAAGAAAGGCTGTGATCATCTTGTGTGTATTGGCAGAGCCGGTCCTTAAAGCTTAGGCGGATAATGCAGAGGAGGGCAGAGGTTCAGCATGGGTTGGCTGCTTCTTAGTTTTTGTTTAAAATTAATTTTAAAAAATAACCCAGCTGCAAAACCATGAAGAAAACAACCCTGGACACAAAGACATTGCACAAAGAGAACCTATCTAGGCCATGCTGGTTGAACTCATTTATAGCACAAAAAGGCAAAAATAATCCAGAAGAACTTTGGCATTTCCTTCTCAACATTGTTTTTGCTCTGCTCATGGTTTAGAACGTCAAAGAGGATGGGTCTTATAGAAAGGCTAAGCAACAATTAGTGCACAGAGTACTTGGGCAGCACTGTTATATTTTGTGATTGCTTAAAACAAGCAGAGATTTGGTGCTGAATTCATCATTCCAAAGACCAAAATTCATGGAAGAAATCCCAGGCTTCTAGCTCTCAAAAATGTGAAAGACATTTTGACATAGTGTGGGTAATAGTGGGTAAATGCTCAAAGAGTCAAGTTGAATTTTCAATAGTCAGGAGATGGACTCCCATGCCTGGAATGCTAGTGACTTGTTTTTAAAGCAACAGTGGTAGAAACAGTGCCAAAAGGAAAATTTCTCATGCATTTCTTTTCAGTTTCACATTTTTTCAAGAGTGCAGATTTTCACTGTGTAAAATTTAAGTTATGTTAGCACACATATCCAGTTAGAACCCTATCTAGAGGATAATGCTATTTATTGATCCAATGTAAGCTTTCCCAGTTTGGCCCCAAAAAAAAGTGTGTGTGTGGGGGGGTGGGGGGAGAAGAGCACAGTGTGGGTCCAGTAAAACTCTTGTGGCAGTGATGGAAGACAGGTGAAGTACACAGTTGTTCCCAAGTTCAGGTGAGAGGCGTATATGGGTAGCAATTGCCCACTGAAAGCTATGGGATTTTTTGAAGGACTGCATACACAATCAGCAATCCTGGTAGAACAACCTCTGTGATATCTCCAACTTTGGATTTGCTTATATCTTCCAGAGTGATCTGGAAGCAGAAGTGAGTTAAATATATAATGATATATTTAGATCTCCAGCCTCTGGCAAGTCTTAATTTTGTGATAACTGGGCTGGTCCAAGACATTTTGATACCTTTATGAGAAAACCCCAAAACAACTTCTCTCGTAGTAGAAAGAAATTTAATAATTAATAGTTATCTTGCTGTTCTTTATAAGACTCTGGTATTTTCTGCTTGTAAACCTCACTATTACTGATATGTCTGCAGCTTCCACAGGGATGGGCCTACCAACCTATGTTTTGGTAGGGTTGGCCCCAAAAGAAATGTAATTATGTCAAATAGAGTTTTTTGATGATTAATTTCTTTCTTAAATTTACATCCCACCTCCTGACTTTTAAAAGCCCTTCGAGTGGCTGACAATGAGATATCAGACAGATATACAACCATATCAATAAGAGTTGTGTATTTTAAAACAGAACCTAGTAGATTGATCATTTAAAGCCCATTAAGCTACTCAATAAAAAGGCAGTAAGACTGGGATGCAGTTGCAATGTGCTGAAATAAACAGCCTTCACTTATTTCCTGAGGGAGCATAAGGGAGTGACCTGGGCAACTTTCCTCCAGGGAAGAGTTCCATGAAAGGTGCTGCTGCCAAGGCTTGGGCCAGCCAGCTTAACTCCAGACAGCTCTGGCATTCCGATCAGGGTCTTGGGCGCAGTCCGGCAGGTCCCAGCCTTGCCTTGATGCATGTAAACCTCCAGCGCTGGAGATTTACATGTATCCAAAGCGCAGCACAGGCATGCTTTTTGCTGTTGCCACACCTCATGCTCTGTGTTTCATTTAGATGGCTGTTGTTGGCTTCCTAGAAGTGGGCCAGAGGAAGCAGGCTGTGGGTCCATTTGGGCCACATGTAAGTCGTTGGCCCCAGCCTCCCCCCGGAATGCCCCCTTTGCTTCTCTCTGGGGCTGACATGACCTCAGAGAGGCCGCAACTGTGAGGGGGGCAGGGCAGGAGCTCTGCCTCCAGCGTCCCAGCAGTGATATCCCACAAACTTGGAAATGGGGCTCTAAAGAATCCTCTCCCCCACCTCCCATGGTGTCAGGAGGCACAGAGCGCTGAGCTGAATGGGAACATATGAAGCGCCCTGATATTGGATCAGATTCCTGTTCCACCTAGCTCAGTATCTTGACCACCTGTAACTGCTGTCTAGGTTTCAGATGGGGGTCTTTCCCAGCTCATCTGCACGTGCCAGAGCCTGGACCTGGGCTTTTTACATATGAAGCACAGGCTTTACCACTCATCAAGAGTTGGCCCTGGGCCCTGGCATGAAGGCAAAGTGAGGGTGGCCACTAGTGAATTGCTTACTGCCACCCAAAAAACAAACAAACAAACAAACAAACTCTGTCACCGACACAGGAGGAGAGAAAAGGATATCTATTTAAATAACATTGGCACATGCCAGCTTATTTGTATAGAAGGGAATGCAAAAACAATTCCTATAATTTAAATAGAAAAGCAAAACCACTCACCATAGCGTGGAAGGCAGTGGCCAGGTGACCTGCTTGCCTGCTGCTCATTCAGCTGGCCAGGTAGTGTCAAGGGTCAGCTCCTCCTTCTCTGTCTCTCGAGCTCTTCCAATAACCCCTCCCCCCACTTCAAACTAAAGGACACATGGTCACTATACCCTGGTGACAAATGCTGGGGGGCAGCAGCCACAGTCCCTTGACCATTCCTTGTAAGTGCCCCAGCCAACCGCCCCTGTTGGAAGATGGAGCTGTGTGTGCCACACGGCCTGCCTGGCATCCCGTGAGCTCTCCTGCGCTCCCTGGACCTGCTGCCAGATGCAATCTGTTGCTGACACTGATCTGCAGGCCCAGTTCATTTCTGTACATGCAATGGGTGTGGAGCAACCAGCTTTGTCCTTTGCCTGAGGGAGCATTGGCAACAGTCCCTCCCCAAACCAGCCCACAGTGACTATCATAGAAAAAGGCAGCAAAAGCTGTGGGCCAGCAGGGGAGGAACATTACCAGTTCTGGCAGTCTCATGACCTGCTGCTATGCTGCCTACATAAGTTTTCAGAGCATCTAGTCTGGGGGTGCAAAAGGGGTGGCTGTCCAAATGCCGTTGGACTGCAACTCCCACCAGCCTTATCCAACATAGCTAGCAGTGAAGGGTAATGGGGGTTGCAGTCCTACAACATCCAAAGGCCACACATTCCCCATCCCTGATCTAGTGCCTCATATATCAGATGGGAGCTTTTCACTCTGCACTGATCATTTAACCAGAATAAGTGAACTCCATTCAATAATCAGTATGGGTTGCACTTCACATTTTATTCTGAAGCATCAACTGGAGAGCAAGGGAAAGACACTCCCTTCACCCTCCCACCTTTAACACTCTTGGCTGTGACTGGGATGGGGTGGTTGAATAATGTTGTGACGTTACTAATCCTCATTGAGTGATTTTGAGTGTAAGTGCCCCAAGGCTGCCTCTCTCTCATGCACTGTCTGTCCTTTGTGTTCCAGGAAGTCAGGCACAAACAGAGTGTATGACGGACAGAGTTAATTCAATTAGATCTTGTTGGGGAAATGTATAAGCGTTCACACCATCGGGCAGACTTTCTGCTGGTGTAAAGATATGATAGGTGCTCAAGAGTCTGCTCTTCTTGGAGTAATCTAATCACTCATGAAAAGCTTGGCCACCATCACCATGGGCTCTGGGCACAATGTATGATTGATCTCATCCAGTGGTTTTGACATTATCGCTGTCTTGCTTCTCGAGGGACGAGAAAACCCTAATTGCGTCATCTGAGATCTGAGGAGACATAGTTATTCCCACCACAAACAACTTGGCAAAGGAGTCTAGCCCGTTGATCTGCGTCACGGTGGATTTATCGCAACACAGATTAATGCCTGCCATGGTCAGTGCTGGGGCTTGTGGGAAATGGAGATGGAGACTTAATAGCCACATATGCCAGGAAATGTGCTTTGGATCCCTAAAGAGACCTATGGTCTGTTCACTCTCTTTAACAGCAGCCAGGGCATGCTTTGAATGGAGAATGGCAGCATCTGTTTAGGGTTTATCAACAGCCAGCAGAGGGCAGCAGCAGAGGCAGTACCATTAAGGGCAGTACCATTCCCAGGTCCCACAGGTGGCCAGTGGTGATATTTGTTAAGCCACGCCCTCTTCCTCTAGGTCCCTCCCACTGAGGCCTGTGCAGAACCTGTTGCATCCTTTGGGAGCAGGGAGTTCTGCTTGCCCAAAGGAGCCTGCTTAGAATTAGGGGCTGTGTGGATAAAATGATTGCTCCCTGCCTTGTAAACCTGGTGTGTTTGCAATCTATATCAGGCCTGCCTTGGATCCCCATCTGGTGCTCCCCAGGGGGGCACATCCCCATCTTCTGGTCCCACTCCTTCTTCCAGTCAGTGGGTAGTTTCCTAGCATTTGCATGTCCAGCAAATCCCCCCCCCCCCGGCCCCATTCTGACAGTTTGAAATGCCTCTCCTAAAGCTTAGCTATCAGTAGCAAGATCTGTAAGCTACAGTATGTGGCTATTTTGACTCTGCTCCCCTTTCCTCTGGCCCTGCTCACCCCTGGAATAGGACTCCAGAGCTTCCCCAAAACGGTATCCTTGAA
Source organism: Varanus komodoensis (assembly GCF_004798865.1). Taxonomy (NCBI): domain Eukaryota; kingdom Metazoa; phylum Chordata; class Lepidosauria; order Squamata; family Varanidae; genus Varanus; species Varanus komodoensis. Next base: position 2,685,344 of record NW_025335798.1, read on the forward strand.
TGTTGTTGTTTGATACATTGGACAAGGAGCAGTGGGCTTAACTTGCTGGAGAGAAGGTGAATCAAGGGGGAAAATATAACTGTTGGAGGAGAAAAACAGGAACCTGCTTTATAAAAGATCAATATTGTCACCTCTGACTGGCAGTGGTTCTCCAACAGAGATCCTCCTCCTCACCTGCTACCTGATCTTTTAATCTGGAAAGGTCAGGGATCAATCCTAGGACCTTCGATATGATTGCAAACCACATGCTCTAGCAACAAGCTATGATCCCTCTCAAGTCTGTATTCAACAGAATGAATTTTCCAAGAAGGAGAGATCAGCTGCAGAGTAAAACCAGGGCAATAAAGGAATTAAGCGCCCAGAAGATATTTTAGAAAACATTTGCCTGTTTTGAAGATGAGAATATTCAGACAGGAGGTGCCCAAGTAAGGGTGCAATCCTTAAGTCCTCCAACTCCCAGAATATCCCTGCGAGTCCATGAATCTGCAGAGGAAGCCTTACATTCAGCTAACCTGAAAAATTGTATGAGGCATATTTGCAGGCAGTGTTCCTTGCTTGGCCAGTGTGCCGTTTTGAACGATGGTGGATGTACCAAATGGGACAGACACTCGTGGCTGTAGATATTTCTACTGCAAAACCTATAAGCGCTTTGTAGAAGGGAATAACAAGCATCTTGTAGTGCTTTAGGGTGTCCACAGTGCTTCGTATGTATTATCCTATTGCTAGCTGGACAACAGCTATGTCAGTAAAGTCAGCATGTATTATCCCCATATTGTAATGTGTAGCGTGAAGCTTTCAAAGGGAGTGCCTTCCCCAAGGCCCTCCAGCAAGTTCATAGCAAAGGCAAAACTGAAGCCAGGGCCTTCTTGTTTAATCTTCCCTAACCTGGTGTCCTTGCTCCTCAGGGGACCAAAAAACCTGATTCCCCTAATTCCTGACCAATGACCAAACTGGTAGGGACTGATTAAAGTGGTAGTCCAGTATATCTGACGTTCACCAGGTTGGGGAAGGCTGCTTTAAAATGCTGCACTACACCATACCAGTTCTTTAATCTAACAAAACAAGTTTGAGAAAATCAGAGTTTTGCTGTCTAGAATCACACAGCCTCAGTTTCCCCTTCTCTCTTGACAGTGATCCTGCAAATCTGCCAGTCTGGATTTTACCAGTGTTCTTCTCCCCCCACCATTAAGATGTCAAACTGTTTGAATCATGTAGACCTGCTTTAATAAATAAATTCCTTCTCCTCCAGCCCCATCTTGGCCTGTGTTTATGACAATTTATAATATCAGTGACATGAGTTTATTAGCTTATTTAGCCAATTGCTGACTCATGAGCAGATGCAACCTGAGAAGCAAATTTATCTGGTCCCTGGCAGCCCGACCAGATTTAAGAAAGATATGGCAAGCATTTTGCCCACAGTTTCCACAAAAAGAAAAATAGGTTCAGCTCTTGTGTGTGAGACCCTAGCACATTTTGAGGCACACCTTGAATATTACACCTCTTTGAGGACTTGTATGTGATGCCTCAGTCGTGCCTGGGTGCATGTGCTCCATTGCTGTGAGGCCCCTTATTACTAGATGTACTGTTGCTGAGTTAATTATAGAGCCTGACCACCCAGGAAGAGAGGTGTGTGTGTGTGTGTGTGTGTGTGTGTGTGTGTGTGTG